>NW_028320218.1:0-45000 GCF_062004578.1 Staurois parvus
TTATGTTAATTTTATTTTGATTTTAATTTTTTTTTAATTTTAATTTTATTTTTATTTTAATTTTTATTTTTATTTTATTTTATTTTTAATTTTATTTTAATTTTAATTTTATTTTTTTTTTATTTTAATTAAATTTTTATTTTATTTTTTTTTTTTATCCAGATTGAATAATAATACCATCTCATTTATACAGAAGGAACTGTCATTCCCACTGCAAATATTTTTTATTTATTTTAATTTTTATTTAATTTTAATTTTATTTTAATTTTATTTTTATTTTAATTTTATTTTATTTTTATTTTTATCCAGACTGAATAATAACACCATCTCATTTATACAGAAGGAACTGTCATTCCCACTGCAAATATTTTTTATTTTTTATTTATATTTTTCATTCATAGTTTTTGTTTTTTCACATTGATAAATTAATTTATTTTATATATTTACACAAATCATATATTTAAGTATAATTAATTGATGTAATTATTTGATTATCGGTGGTACACTTATGAATTCATTATATCACATAAGGTAGAATATATTGGAGCGCGGTACACTACTGGCATTCGTGAACATTTTTAGTGACAGCAGGGTTAGCTGAACGTTTTGATATAAGATATGTGTAGGTGGGCTTGAAAATGAAAGAGTGATGGCAGTTTACAAATCATGTTCTGATTTTTCCTTCCACACTGCAGCTTTCTCACTTCTCACTCTAATGTGACTCAGCTGCCCCCTGAGTGACCTTTGGTGCACCTGTTACCTCAGTCAGTCACAGGTGTGTGACAGCTCTGCTCTAAACACAGTGCTCAAACTTGCCAAATTCACTGGCGATTGCCATCTTCAAACGCTTGTAGTTTTAAAAGTATAAATGCTACCGTGAAAAGGTTTATACTGTGACAATCACAAGGAACAGACCTAAATTTTGATATATAGTATATCTCTGCAATATTAAAAATGAAGGCACAGTCGCAGTTTAAAAACGTCCCTTAAAATGTCAGGTATCTAGAGTGGAGTTTCAATGAAAGTCAATGGGAGGGGTGATTTGCAAACAAATGGTCATATTCTGAAAACTATCAGGAGTATGTCCTAGCCGTGAACATTTTTAGTGACAGCAGGGTTAGCTGAACGTTTTGATATAAGATATGTGTAGGTGGGCTTGAAAATGACATAGTGATGGCAGTTTACAAATCATGTTTTGATTTTTCCTTTCACACTGCAGCTTTCTCACTCTAATGTGACTCAGCTGCCCCCTGAGTGACCTTTGGTTGCACCTGTTACCTCAGTCAGTCACAGGTGTGTGACAGCTCTGCTCTGAACAGGCTATTTAAACTTGCCAAGTTCACTGGCGATTGCCATCTTCAAACGCTTGTAGTTTTAAAAGTATAAAAGCTACCGTGAAAAGGTTGATAGTGTGACAATCACAAGAAACAGACCTAAATTTTGATGTATAGTATGTCTCTGAAAGATAAAAAATGAAGGCACAGTCGCAGTTTAAAAACGTCCCTTAAAATTTCTTGTGTCTAAAGTGGAGTTTCAATGAAAGTCAATGGGAGGGGTGAGGTCCAAACAAATGGTCATATTTTGAAAACTATCAGGAGTATGTCCTAGCCGTGAACATTTTTAGTGACAGCACGGTTAGCTGAACGTTTTGATATAAGATATGTGTAGGTGGGCTTGAAAATGGCAGAGTGATGGCAGTTTACAAATCATGTTCTGATTTTTCCTTTGCACACTCTAGCTGTGCTCTGCTGCCACTCTAGATGCACCATTCATTCCTATGGGAAAATTTCACCACAAAAACCGCGATATTTCTTGAACGATTCGGCGAAACGTTCCACAAAGTAATAGCAATCCGATCGGGAACAATCCGCACGTTTTGATATATTACTTGTCTTTGTAGTGTAAAAACTGTGGGAGGAGTTAGCGTGGCAAATTCGCTATAATAATAAGAATAAGAATAAGAATAAGAATATACTTGTGAGATAACAATAAGTGTTCCTTGCTATGCAAGAACACTTAATAAAAATAAGAACTAGACAATCTACAATTTCTGGGGAAATTGTGTAAAGTGTTCTTGCCGCAACCTTTACCAAATGATTGATGAAATGTAAGCAGTGCACATTGCAAGCCTTATAGTGAGAAATGCATTTCAGCTTGTATTTTGAAGCTCACAGTCCAGCCTCGTGAGTCATCTGCCTCTTGAGTGACCTTTGGTTGCTGCACCTGGAGAGGGCGGAGTAGGCTAACTGTGCTGAGACAGCTGGGTTGCTATGACAACTCACTCTGAGAGGAATGTCAGCATGCCTGTTCTAAACAGGCTTTTTAAACTTGCCAAGTTCAATTGCGTGCTAAAATTAGTATTAATAAATATTAAAGAAAAGAAACATAGTGTCTTATCCGAGATATCAATTATTTATTTTTATTTTTATTTGAATTTTTTTTTTATTTTAATTTTAATTTTTATTTTATTTTATTTTTAATTTTATTTTTATTTTTATTTTAATTTAATTTTAATTTTATGTTAATTTTAATTTTATGTTAATTTTATTTTTATTTTAATTTTTATTTTAATTTTTATTTTAATTTTAATTTTATGTTATGTTATTTTAATTTTATTTTTATTTTAATTTTATGTTAATTTTATTTTTATTTAATTTTTTTTTTAATTTTAATTTTATTTTATTTTAATTTTAATTTTTATTTTTAATTTTATTTTAATTTTAATTTTTTTTATTTTTTTTAATTTAATTTTTATTTTATTTTTATTTTTATCCAGACTGAATAATAATACCATCTCATTTATACAGAAGGAACTGTCATTCCCACTGCAAATATTTTTTATTTATTTTAATTTTAATTTAATTTTTATTTTATTTTTCATTTTATTTTTATTTTAATTTTAATTTTTAATTTTATTTTTATTTTAATTTTATTTTATTTTTTTATTTTAATTTTAATTTTATTTTATTTTTATCCAGACTGAATAATAACACCATCTCATTTATACAGAAGGAACTGTCATTCCCACTGCAAATATTTTTTATTTTTTATTTATATTTTTCATTCATAGTTTTTGTTTTTTCACATTGATAAATTAATTTATTTGATATATTTACACAAATCATATATTTAAGTATAATTAATTGATGTAATTATTTGATTATCGGTGGTACACTTATGAATTCATTATATCACATAAGGTAGAATATATTGGAGCGCGGTACACTACTGGCATTCGTGAACATTTTTAGTGACAGCAGGGTTAGCTGAACGTTTTGATATAAGATATGTGTAGGTGGGCTTGAAAATGACATAGTTATGGCAGTTTACAAATTATGTTCTGATTTTTCCTTTCACACTGCAGCTTTATCACTCTAATGTGACTCAGCTGCCCCCTGAGTGACCTTTGGTTGCACCTGTTACCTCAGTCAGTCACAGGTGTGTGACAAGTTCTGCTCTAAACAGGCTATTTAAACTTGCCAAGTTCACTGGCGATTGCCATTTTCAAACGCTTGTAGTTTTAAAAGTATAAATGCTACCGTGAAAAGGTTTATATTGTGACAATCACAAGAAAAAGACCTACAGTTTGATGTATAGTATGTCTCTGAAAGATAAAAAATGAAGGCACAGTCGCAGTTTAAAAACGTCCCTTAAAATGTCTGGTGTCTAGAGTGGAGATTCAATGAAAGTCAATGGGAGGGATGAGGTCCAAACAAATGGTCATATTCTGAAAACTATCAGGAATATGGCTTAGCTGTGAACATTTTTAGTGACAGCAGGGTTAGCTGAACGTTTTGATATAAGATATGTGTAGGTGGGCTTGAAAATGAAAGAGTGATGGCAGTTTACAAATCATGTTCTGATTTTTCTGATTTTTCCTTTGCACACTCTAGCTGTGCTGTGCTGCTCAATGCATTCCTATGGGAAAATTTCGCCACAAAAACCGCGATATTTCTTGAACGATTCGGCGAAACGTTCCACAAAGTAATAGCAATCCGATCGGGAACAATCCGCACGTTTTGATATATTACTTGTCTTTGTAGTGTAAAAACTGTGGGAGGAGTTAGCGTGGCAAATTTGGCTATAAGAATAAGAATAAGAACTAGAAAATCTACAATTTCTGGGGAAATTGTGTAAAGTGTTCTTGCCGCAACCTTTACCAAATGATTGATGAAATGTAAGCAGTGCACATTGCAAGCCTGATAGTGTGAAATGCATTTCAGCTTGTATTTTGAAGCTCACAGTCCAGCCTGGTGAGTCATCTGCCTCTTGAGTGACCTTTGGTTGCTGCACCTGGAGAGGGCGGAGTAGGCTCACTGTGCTGAGACAGCTGGGTTGCTATGACAACTCACACTGAGAGGAATGTCAGCATGTCTGTTCTAAACAGGCTTTTTAAACTTGCCAAGTTCACTGGCGATTGCCATCTTCAAACGCTTGTAGTTTTAAAAGTGTAAATGCTACCGTGAAACGGTTTATATTGTGACAATCACAAGAAACAGACCTAAATTTTGATGTATAGTATGCCTCTGAAAGATAAAAAATGAAGGCACAGTCGCAGTTTAAAAATGTCTCTTAAAATTTCTGGTGTCTAGAGTGGAGTTTCAATGAAAGTCAATGGGAGGGGTGAGGTGCAAACAAATGGTCATATTGTGAAAACTATAAGGGTATGTCCTAGCCGTGAACATTTTAAAAAAAGTTGGATAGTTACTTGTGAGCCACTAGGAGTTTTCTTTTTATATATAAACTCTATTGTTAATTGATATCATACATAAAAAATTATAAAAAAATATATGTGAAAAATATATAAATAATAAAATATTACAAATTAATTACGAATTAATTAATTAATTGCGTGCTAAAATTAGTATTAATTAAATATTAAAGAAAAGAAACATAGTGTCTTATCCGGGATATCAATTATTTATTTTTAATTTTATTTTTATTTTCATTTTTATTTTTATAATTTTTATTTTTATTTTATTTTCTTTTTCATTTTCATTTTCATTTTATTTTAATTTTATTTTATTTTTATTTTATTTTTATTTTATGTTTATTTTAATTTTACTTTTATTTTATGTTTATGTTTATTTTAATTTTACTTTTATTTTTATGTTTATGTTTATTTTTATTTTTTTTTTAATTTTAATTTTATTTTTATTTTAATTTTTTTTTTATTTTTACTTTTATTTTTATTTTATTTTTATTTTTATTTTATGTTTATTTTTATTTTTATTTTAATTTTATTTTTATTTTATTTTTATCCAGACTGAATAACACCATCTCATTTATACAGAAGGAACTGTCATTCCCACTGCAAATATTTTTTATTTATATTTTTCATTCATAGGTTTTGTTTTTTCACATTGATAAATTAATTTATTTTATATATTTACACAAATCATATATTTAAGTATAATTAATTGATGTAATTATTTGGTTATCGGTGATACACTTATGAATTCATTATATCACATAAGGTAGAATATATTGGAGCGCGGTACACTACTGGCATTCGTGAACATTTTTAGTGACAGCAGGGTTAGCTGAACGTTTTGATATAAGATATGTGTAGCTGGGCTTGAAAATGACATAGTTATGGCAGTTTACAAATCATGTTCTGATTTTTCCTTTCACAATGTAGCTTTCTCACTCTAATGTGACTCAGCTGCCCCCTGAGTGACCTTTGCTTGCACCTGTTACCTCAGTCAGTCACAGGTGTGTGAGAAGCTCTGCTCTAAACAGGCTGTTTAAACTTGCCAAATTCACTGGCGATTGCCATCTTCAAACGCTTGTAGTTTTAAAAGTATAAATGCTACCATGAAAAGGTTTATATTGTGACAATCACAAGAAAAATACCTACAGTTTGATGTATAGTAGGTCTCTGAAAGATAACAAATGAAGGCACAGTCGCAGTTTAAAAACGTCCCTTAAAATGTCTGGTGTCTAGAGTGGAGTTTCAATGAAAGTCAATGGGAGCGGTGAGGTCCAAACAAATGGTCATATTGTGAAAACTATCAGGAGTATGTCCTAGCCGTGAACATTTTTAGTGACAGCAGGGTTAGCTGAACGTTTTGATATAAGATATGCGTAGGTGGGCTTGAAAATGGCAGAGTGATGGCAGTTTACAAATCATGTTCTGATTTTTCTGATTTTTCCTTTGCACACTCTAGCTGTGCTCTGCTGCTCAATGCATTCCTATGGGAAAATTTTGCCGCAAAAACCGCGATATTTCTTGAACGATTTGGCGAAACGTTCCACAAAGTAATAGCAATCCGATCGGGATCAATGCGCACGTTTTGATATATTACTTGTCTTTGTAGTGTAAAAACTGTGGGAGGAGTTAGCGTGGCAAATATGGCTATAATAAGAATAAGAACTAGACAATCTACAATTTCTGGGGAAATTGTGTAAAGTGTTCTTGCCGCAACCTTTACCAAATGATTGATGAAATGTAAGCAGTGCACATTGCAAGCCTGATAGTGAGAAATGCATTTCAGCTTGTATTTTGAAGCTCACAGTCCAGCCTCGTGAGTCATCTGCCTCTTGAGTGACCTTTGGTTGCTGCACCTGGAGAGGGCGGAGTAGGCTCACTGTGCTGAGACAGCTGGGTTGCTATGACAACTCACTCTGAGAGGAATGTCAGCATGACTGTTCTAAACAGGCTTTTTAAACTTGCCAAGTTCAATTGCGTGCTAAAATTAGTATTAATTAAATATTAAAGAAAAGAAACATAGTGTCTTATCCGGGATATCAATTATTTATTTATTTTTTTATTTTAATTTTTTTTTATTTTAATTTTATTTTAATTTTTATTATTTTATTTTATTTTTAATTTTATTTTTATTTTATTTTAATTTTATATTTATTTTTATTTTAATTTTAATTTTATTTTATTTTTAATTTTATTTTTATTTTTAATTTTATTTTTATTTTTATTTTAATTTTATGTTAATTTTATTTTAATTTTTATTTTAATTTTATTTTTATTTTAATTTTATGTTAATTTTATTTTGATTTTAATTTTTTTTTAATTTTAATTTTATTTTTATTTTAATTTTTATTTTTATTTTATTTTTAATTTTATTTTAATTTTAATTTTATTTTTTTTTATTTTAATTTAATTTTTATTTTATTTTTTTTTTTATCCAGACTGAATAATAATACCATCTCATTTATACAGAAGGAACTGTCATTCCCACTGCAAATATTTTTTATTTATTTTAATTTTTATTTAATTTTAATTTTATTTTAATTTTATTTTTATTTTAATTTTAATTTTTAATTTTATTTTTATTTTAATTTTATTTTTATTTTTTTTTTAATTTTAATTTTTTTTTATTTTTATCCAGACTGAATAATAACACCATCTCATTTATACAGAAGGAACTGTCATTCCCACTGCAAATATTTTTTATTTTTTATTTATATTTTTCATTCATAGTTTTTGTTTTTTCACATTGATAAATTAATTTATTTTATATATTTACACAAATCATATATTTAAGTATAATTAATTGATGTAATTATTTGATTATCGGTGGTACACTTATGAATTCATTATATCACATAAGGTAGAATATATTGGAGCGCGGTACACTACTGGCATTCGTGAACATTTTTAGTGACAGCAGGGTTAGCTGAACGTTTTGATATAAGATATGTGTAGGTGGGCTTGAAAATGGCAGAGTGATGGCAGTTTACAAATCATGTTCTGATTTTTCTGATTTTTCCTTTACACACTCTAGCTGTGCTCTGCTTCTCAATGCATTCCTATGGGAAAATTTCGCTGCAAAAACCGCGATATTTCTTGAACGATTCGGCAAAACGTTCCACAAAGTAATAGCAATCCGATCGGGAACAATCCGCACGTTTTGATATATTACTTGTATTTGTAGTGTAAAAACTGTGGGAGGAGTTAGCGTGGCAAATATGGCTATAATAAGAATAAGAATAAAAACTAGACAATCTACAATTTCTGGGGAAATTGTGTAAAGTGTTCTTGCCGCAACCTTTACCAAATGATTGATGAAATGTAAGCAGTGCACATTGCAAGCCTTATAGTGAGAAATGCATTTCAGCTTGTATTTTGAAGCTCACAGTCCAGCCTCGTGAGTCATCTGCCTCTTGAGTGACCTTTGGTTGCTGCACCTGGAGAGGGCGGAGTAGGCTAACTGTGCTGAGACAGCTGGGTTGCTATGACAACTCACTCTGAGAGGAATGTCAGCATGCCTGTTCTAAACAGGCTTTTTAAACTTGCCAAGTTCAATTGCGTGCTAAAATTAGTATTAATTAAATATTAAAGAAAAGAAACATAGTGTCTTATCCGGGATATCAATTATTTATTTATTTTTTTATTTTAATTTTTTTTTATTTTAATTTTAATTTTAATTTTAATTTTTATTATTTTATTTTATTTTTAATTTTATTTTTATTTTATTTTAATTTTATATTTATTTTTATTTTAATTTTAATTTTATTTTATTTTTAATTTTATTTTTATTTTTAATTTTATTTTTATTTTTATTTTAATTTTATGTTAATTTTATTTTAATTTTTATTTTAATTTTATTTTTATTTTAATTTTATGTTAATTTTATTTTGATTTTAATTTTTTTTTAATTTTAATTTTATTTTTATTTTAATTTTTATTTTTATTTTATTTTTAATTTTATTTTAATTTTAATTTTATTTTTTTTTATTTTAATTTAATTTTTATTTTATTTTTTTTTTTATCCAGACTGAATAATAATACCATCTCATTTATACAGAAGGAACTGTCATTCCCACTGCAAATATTTTTTATTTATTTTAATTTTTATTTAATTTTAATTTTATTTTAATTTTATTTTTATTTTAATTTTAATTTTTAATTTTATTTTTATTTTAATTTTATTTTTATTTTTTTTTTAATTTTAATTTTTTTTTATTTTTATCCAGACTGAATAATAACACCATCTCATTTATACAGAAGGAACTGTCATTCCCACTGCAAATATTTTTTATTTTTTATTTATATTTTTCATTCATAGTTTTTGTTTTTTCACATTGATAAATTAATTTATTTTATATATTTACACAAATCATATATTTAAGTATAATTAATTGATGTAATTATTTGATTATCGGTGGTACACTTATGAATTCATTATATCACATAAGGTAGAATATATTGGAGCGCGGTACACTACTGGCATTCGTGAACATTTTTAGTGACAGCAGGGTTAGCTGAACGTTTTGATATAAGATATGTGTAGGTGGGCTTGAAAATGGCAGAGTGATGGCAGTTTACAAATCATGTTCTGATTTTTCTGATTTTTCCTTTACACACTCTAGCTGTGCTCTGCTTCTCAATGCATTCCTATGGGAAAATTTCGCTGCAAAAACCGCGATATTTCTTGAACGATTCGGCAAAACGTTCCACAAAGTAATAGCAATCCGATCGGGAACAATCCGCACGTTTTGATATATTACTTGTATTTGTAGTGTAAAAACTGTGGGAGGAGTTAGCGTGGCAAATATGGCTATAATAAGAATAAGAATAAAAACTAGACAATCTACAATTTCTGGGGAAATTGTGTAAAGTGTTCTTGCCGCAACCTTTACCAAATGATTGATGAAATGTAAGCAGTGCACATTGCAAGCCTTATAGTGAGAAATGCATTTCAGCTTGTATTTTGAAGCTCACAGTCCAGCCTCGTGAGTCATCTGCCTCTTGAGTGACCTTTGGTTGCTGCACCTGGAGAGGGCGGAGTAGGCTAACTGTGCTGAGACAGCTGGGTTGCTATGACAACTCACTCTGAGAGGAATGTCAGCATGCCTGTTCTAAACAGGCTTTTTAAACTTGCCAAGTTCAATTGCGTGCTAAAATTAGTATTAATTAAATATTAAAGAAAAGAAACATAGTGTCTTATCCGGGATATCAATTATTTATTTTTATTTTTTTTTTATTTTAATTTTAATTTTTATTTTATTTTATTTTTAATTTTATTTTTATTTTAATTTTATGTTAATTTTAATTTTATTTTTATTTTATTTTAATTTTATTTTAATTTTATTTTATTTTTAATTTTATTTTTATTTTAATTTTATGTTAATTTTAATTTTAATTTTATTTTAATTTTAATTTAATTTTTAGTTTTATTTTAATTTTATGTTAATTTTAATTTTATTTTTATTTTTTTTTAATTTTATTTTTATTTTAATTTTATGTTAATTTTATTTTTATTTTTTTTTTTTTTTTTAATTTAATTTTATTTTTATTTTAATTTTATGTTAATTTTATTTTTATTTTAATTTTTTTTTTTAATTTAATTTTATTTTTATTTTAATTTTTATTTTTATTTTATTTTAAATTTTATTTTAATTTTAATTTAATTTTAATTTAATTTTTATTTTTATCCAGACTGAATAATAATACCATCTCATTTATACAGAAGGAACTGTCATTCCCACTGCAAATATTTTTTATTTATTTTAATTTTAATTTTATTTTTATTTTAATTTTATTTTATTTTATTTTATTTTTTTAATTTTAATTTTATTTTATTTTTATCCAGACTGAATAATAACACCATCTCATTTATACAGAAGGAACTGTCATTCCCACTGCAAATATTTTTTATTTTTTATTTATATTTTTCATTCATAGTTTTTGTTTTTTCACATTGATAAATTAATTTATTTTATATATTTACACAAATCATATATTTAAGTATAATTAATTGATGTAATTATTTGATTATCGGTGGTACACTTATGAATTCATTATATCACATAAGGTAGAATATATTGGAGCGCGGTACACTACTGGCATTCGTGAACATTTTTAGTGACAGCAGGGTTAGCTGAACGTTTTGATATAAGATATGTGTAGGTGGGCTTGAAAATGAAAGAGTGATGGCAGTTTACAAATCATGTTCTGATTTTTCCTTCCACACTGCAGCTTTCTCACTTCTCACTCTAATGTGACTCAGCTGCCCCCTGAGTGACCTTTGGTGCACCTGTGACTCAGTCAGTCACAGGTGTGTGACAAGCTCTGCTCTAAACACACTGCTCAAACTTGCCAAATTCACTGGCGATTGCCATCTTCAAACGCTTGTAGTTTTAAAAGTATAAATGCTACCGTGAAAAGGTTTATACTGTGACAATCACAAGAAAAAGACCTAAATTTTGATATATAGTATGTCTCTGCAATATTAAAAATGAAGGCACAGTCGCAGTTTAAAAACGTCCCTTAACATTTCAGGTGGCTGTGAGTGAAGTTTCAATGAAAGTCAATGGGAGGGGTTATTTGCAAACAAATGGTCATATTGTGAAAACTATCAGGAGTATGTCCTAGCCGTGAACATTTTTAGTGACAGCAGGGTTAGCTGAACGTTTTGATATAAGATATGTGTAGGTGGGCTTGAAAATGACATAGTTATGGCAGTTTACAAATCATGTTCTGATTTTTCCTTTCACACTGAAGCTTTCTCACTCTAATGTGACTCAGCTGCCCCCTGAGTGACCTTTGCTTGCACCTGTTACCTCAGTCAGTCACAGGTGTGTGAGAAGCTCTGCTCTGAACAGGCTTTTTAAACTTGCCAAGTTCACTGGCGATTGCCATCTTCAAACACTTGTAGTTTTAAAAGTATAAAAGCTACCGTGAAAAGGTTTATATTGTGACAATCACAAGAAACAGACCTAAATTTTGATGTATACTATGTCTCTGAAAGATAAAAAATGAAGGCACAGTCGCAGTTTAAAAACGTCCCTTAAAATTTATTGTGTCTAAAGTGGAGTTTCAATGAAAGTCAATGGGAGGGGTGAGGTCCAAACAAATGGTCATATTTTGAAAACTATCAGGAGTATATCCTAGCCGTGAACATTTTTAGTGACAGCAGGGTTAGCTGAACGTTTTGATATAAGATATGTGTAGGTGGGCTTGAAAATGAAAGAGTGATGGCAGTTTACAAATCATGTTCTGATTTTTCCTTTGCACACTCTAGCTGTGCTCTGCTGCCACTCTAGATGCACCATTCATTCCTATGGGAAAATTTCGCCACAAAAACCGCGATATTTCTTGAACGATTCGGCGAAACGTTCCACAAAGTAATAGCAATCCGATCGGGAACAATCCGCACGTTTTGATATATTACTTGTCTTTGTAGTGTAAAAACTGTGGGAGGAGTTAGCGTGGCAAATTCGCTATAATAATAAGAATAAGAACTAGAAAAACTACAATTTCTGGGGAAATTGTGTGAAGTGTTCTTGCCTCCACCAGTAGTCTACAACTGGAGTGGGCGGAGTAACTGGGTGGAGTGGCTTGTCACTCTGCTGCCTGCTCACACACCTGGGTTCCTATGGCAACTCACTCTACAGTAAGGGCAGAGAAGAGCGGTTAAAAACAAACTGCTCCTACTTGCTCACTTCACTGGCGGTTGCCATGTTCAAACGGTTGTAGTTTTAAAACTATAAATCCTACAGCAAAGAGCTTTATATTGTGAGAATCACAAGACCCAGACCTACATTTTGATGCATAGTATGTCTCTGAAATATTAAAACTGAAGGCACAGTCGCAGTTTAGAAATGCCCCTTCAAATTTCAGGTGGCTGTGAGTGAAGTTTCAATGAAAGTCAATGGGCGGCGTGAGTTGCAAACAAATGGTCATATTGTAAAAACTATCAGGACTTTTTTAGTGGCAGCAGGGATAGCTGAACATTTTGATATAAGATTTGTGTAGGTGGGCTTGAAAATGAGAGAGTGATGGCAGTTTAGAAATCATGTCCTGATTTTTCCTTCCACACTCTAGCTTTGTCAGCTCCCACTCTAGTTGCGCAATTCATTCCTCTGGGACAAATTTCACCACCAAAACAGCGATATTTCGTGAACCATTCGGCGAAACGTTCCACAAAGTAATAGCAATCCGATCGGGAACAATCCACACGTTTCGGTATATTACTTGTCTATGTAATGTAAAAACTGTGGGAGGAGTTAGGGTGGTAAAATTGGCTATAATAATAAGAACTAGACAATCTACAATTTCTGGGGAAATTGTGTAAAGTGTTCTTGCCGCAACCTTTACCAAATGATTGATGAAATGTAAGCAGTGCACATTGCAAGCCTTATAGTGAGAAATGCATTTCAGCTTGTATTTTGAAGCTCACAGTCCAGCCTCGTGAGTCATCTGCCTCTTGAGTGAACTTTGGTTGCTGCACCTGGAGAGGGCGGAGTAGGCTAACTGTGCTGAGACAGCTGGGTTGCTATGACAACTCACTCTGAGAGGAATGTCAGCATGCCTGTTCTAAACAGGCTTTTTAAACTTGCCAAGTTCAATTGCGTGCTAAAATTAGTATTAATTAAATATTAAAGAAAAGAAACATAGTGTCTTATCCGGGATATCAATTATTTATTTTTATTTTTATTTTAATTTTTTTTTTATTTTAATTTTATTTTTATTTTAATTTTTATTTTTATTTTATTTTATTTTATTTTTATTTTAATTTTATGTTAATTTTAATTTTATTTTTATTTTATTTTAATTTTATTTTTATTTTAATTTTATGTTAATTTTAATTTTATTTTTAATTTAATTTTATTTTTAATTTAATTTTTATTTTTATTTTAATTTTATGTTAATTTTAATTTTATTTTTATTTTTTTTTTAATTTTATTTTTATTTTAATTTTATGTTAATTTTATTTTTATTTTAATTTTTATTTTTATTTTATTTTTAATTTTATTTTAATTTTAATTTAATTTTAATTTAATTTTTATTTTTATCCAGACTGAATAATAATACCATCTCATTTATACAGAAGGAACTGTCATTCCCACTGCAAATATTTTTTATTTATTTTAATTTTAAGTTAATTTTAATTTTATTTTAATTTTAATTTAATTTTATTTTTAATTTAATTTTTATTTTTATTTTAATTTTATGTTAATTTTAATTTTATTTTTATTTTTTTTTTAATTTTATTTTTATTTTAATTTTATGTTAATTTTATTTTTATTTTAATTTTTATTTTTATTTTATTTTTAATTTTATTTTAATTTTAATTTAATTTTAATTTAATTTTTATTTTTATCCAGACTGAATAATAATACCATCTCATTTATACAGAAGGAACTGTCATTCCCACTGCAAATATTTTTTATTTATTTTAATTTTAATTTTATTTTTATTTTAATTTTATTTTATTTATTTTTTTTAATTTTAATTTTATTTTATTTTTATCCAGACTGAATAATAACACCATCTCATTTATACAGAAGGAACTGTCATTCCCACTGCAAATATTTTTTATTTTTTATTTATATTTTTCATTCATAGTTTTTGTTTTTTCACATTGATAAATTAATTTATTTTATATATTTACACAAATCATATATTTAAGTATAATTAATTGATGTAATTATTTGATTATCGGTGGTACACTTATGAATTCATTATATCACATAAGGTAGAATATATTGGAGCGCGGTACACTACTGGCATTCGTGAACATTTTTAGTGACAGCAGGGTTAGCTGAACGTTTTGATATAAGATATGTGTAGGTGGGCTTGAAAATGAAAGAGTGATGGCAGTTTACAAATCATGTTCTGATTTTTCCTTTCACACTGCAGCTTTCTCACTTCTCACTCTAATGTGACTCAGCTGCCCCCTGAGTGACCTTTGGTGCACCTGTGACTCAGTCAGTCACAGGTGTGTGACAAGCTCTGCTCTAAACACAGTGCTCAAACTTGCCAAATTCACTGGCGATTGCCATCTTCAAACGCTTGTAGTTTTAAAAGTATAAATGCTACCGTGAAAAGGTTTATACTGTGACAATCACAAGAAACAGACCTAAATTTTGATGTATAGTATGTCTCTGCAATATTAAAAATGAAGGCACAGTCGCAGTTTAAAAACGTCCCTTAACATTTCAGGTGGCTGTGAGTGAAGTTTCAATGAAAGTCAATGGGAGGGGTTATTTGCAAACAAATGGTCATATTCTGAAAACTATCAGGAGTATGTCCTAGCCGTGAACATTTTTAGTGACAGCAGGGTTAGCTGAACGTTTTGATATAAGATATGTGTAGGTGGGCTTGAAAATGACATAGTTATGGCAGTTTACAAATCATGTTCTGATTTTTCCTTCCACACTGCAGCTTTCTCACTCTAATGTGACTCAGCTGCCCCCTGAGTGACCTTTGGTTGCACCTGTTACCTCAGTCAGTCACAGGTGTGTGACAGCTCTGCTCTAAACAGGCTATTTAAACTTGCCAAGTTCACTGGCGATTGCCATTTTCAAACGCTTGTAGTTTTAAAAGTATAAATGCTACCGTGAAAAGGTTTATACTGTGACAATCACAAGAAACAGACCTAAATTTTGATGTATAGTATGTCTCTGAAAGATAAAAAATGAAGGCACAGTCGCAGTTTAAAAACGTCCCTTAAAATGTCTTGTGTCTAAAGTGGAGTTTCAATGAAAGTCAATGGGAGGGATGAGGTCCAAACAAATGGTCATATTCTGAAAACTATCAGGAATATGGCTTAGCTGTGAACATGTTTAGTGACAGCAGGGTTAGCTGAACGTTTTGATATAAGATATGTGTAGGTGGGCTTGAAAATGAAAGAGTGATGGCAGTTTACAAATCATGTTCTGATTTTTCTGATTTTTCCTTTACACACTCTAGCTGTGCTCTGCTGCTCAATGCATTCCTATGGGAAAATTTCGCCGCAAAAACCGCGATATTTCTTGAACGATTTGGCGAAACGTTCCACAAAGTAATAGCAATCCGATCGGGAACAATCCGCACGTTTTGATATATTACTTGTCTTTGTAGTGTAAAAACTGTGGGAGGAGTTAGCGTGGCAAATTCGCTATAATAATAAGAATAAGAACTAGACAATCTACAATTTCTGGGGAAATTGTGTAAAGTGTTCTTGCCGCAACCTTTACCAAATGATTGATGAAATGTAAGCAGTGCACATTGCAAGCCTGATAGTGAGAAATGCATTTCAGCTTGTATTTTGAAGCTCACAGTCCAGCCTGGTGAGTCATCTGCCTCTTGAGTGACCTTTGGTTGCTGCACCTGGAGAGGGCGGAGTAGGCTCACTGTGCTGAGACAGCTGGGTTGCTATGACAACTCACTCTGAGAGGAATGTCAGCATGTGTGTTCTAAACAGGCTTTTTAAACTTGCCAAGTTCAATTGCGTGCTAAAATTAGTATTAATTAAATATTAAAGAAAAGAAACATAGTGTCTTATCCGGGATATCAATTATTTATTTTTATTTTAATTTTTATTTTATTTTATTTTTAATTTTATTTTTATTTTAATTTTATTTTATGTTATTTTAATTTTTTTTTTATTTTAATTTTATGTTAATTTTATTTTTATTTTTATTTTAATTTTTATTTTTATTTTAATTTTTTTTTTATTTTAATTTTATTTTTATTTTAATTTTTATTTTTATTTTATTTTTAATTTTATTTTAATTTAAATTTTATTTTTTTTTAATTTTAATTAAATTTTTATTTTATTTTTATTTTTATCCAGACTGAATAATAATACCATCTCATTTATACAGAAGGAACTGTCATTCCCACTGCAAATATTTTTTATTTTTTATTTATATTTTTCATTCATAGTTTTTGTTTTTTCACATTGATAAATTAATTTATTTTATATATTTACACAAATCATATATTTAAGTATAATTAATTG
The DNA here is from genome assembly GCF_062004578.1 of Staurois parvus. Classification (NCBI taxonomy): domain Eukaryota; kingdom Metazoa; phylum Chordata; class Amphibia; order Anura; family Ranidae; genus Staurois; species Staurois parvus. The sequence goes on from NW_028320218.1 coordinate 16,695, forward strand.
ATGTAATTATTTGATTATCGGTGGTACACTTATGAATTCATTATATCACATAAGGTAGAATATATTGGAGCGCGGTACACTACTGGCATTCGTGAACATTTTTAGTGACAGCAGGGTTAGCGGAACGTTTTGATATAAGATATGTGTAGGTGGGCTTGAAAATGAAAGAGTGATGGCAGTTTACAAATCATGTTCTGATTTTTCTGATTTTTCCTTTGCACACTCTAGCTGTGCTGTGCTGCTCAATGCGTTCCTATGGGAAAATTTTGCCGCAAAAACCGCAATATTTCTTGAACGATTTGGCGAAACGTTCTACAAAGTAATAGCAATCCGATCGGGATCAATGCGCACGTTTTGATATATTACTTGTCTTTGTAGTGTAAAAACTGTGGGAGGAGTTAGCGTGGCAAATATGGCTATAATAAGAATAAGAATTAGATTTCAAATATGGCAGAGAAGAGCGGTTAAAAACAAACTGCTTCAAATTGCTCACTTCACTGGCTTTTCACAATTTCTGTGGAAATTGTGTGGTGTTCTGGCCTCTACACAACTGGAGTGGGCAGGTTAGCTTTTGTCTCTCTGCTTCCTGCTCACACAGCTGGGTTCCTATGGCAACTCCCTCCACACCAAGGGCAGAGTCATGGTTATAAACAAACTGCTCCAAGTTGCTGACATCACTGGCGATTGCCATCTTCAAACGGTTGTAGTTTTAAAAGTATAAATGCTACCGTGAAAAGGCTTATATTGTGACAATCACAAGAAACAGACCTAAATTTTGATATATAGTATGTCTCTGCAATATTAAAAATGAAGGCACAGTCGCAGTTTAAAAACGTCCCTTAAAATTTCTTGTGTCTAAAGTGGAGTTTCAATGAAAGTCAATGGGAGGAGTGAGGTGCAAACAAATGGTCATATTCTGAAAACTATCAGGAGTATGTCCTAGCCGTGAACATTTTTAGTGACAGCAGGGTTAGCTGAACGTTTTGATATAAGATATGTGTAGGTGGGCTTGAAAATGACATAGTGATGGCAGTTTACAAATCATGTTCTGATTTTTCCTTTCACACTGCAGCTTTCTCACTCTAATGTGACTCAGCTGCCCCCTGAGTGACCTTTGGTTGCACCTGTTACCTCAGTCAGTCACAGGTGTGTGAGGAGCTGTACTCTAAACAGGCTGTTTAAACTTGCCAAATTCACTGGCGATTGCCATCTTCAAACGCTTGTAGTTTTAAAAGTATAAATGCTACCGTGAAAAGGTTTATATTGCGACAATCACAAGAAAAAGACCTAAATTTTGATGTATAGTATGTCTCTGCAATATTAAAAATGAAGGCACAGTCGCAGTTTAAAAACGTCCCTTAAAATGTCTGGTGTCTAGAGTGGAGTTTCAATGAAAGTCAATGGGAGGGGTGATGTGCAAACAAATGGTCATATTCTGAAAACTATCAGGAGTATGTCCTAGCCGTGAACATTTTTAGTGACAGCAGGGTTAGCTGAACGTTTTGATATAAGATATGTGTAGGTGGGCTTGAAAATGGCAGAGTGATGGCAGTTTACAAATCATGTTCTGATTTTTCTGATTTTTCCTTTGCACACTCTAGCTGTGCTGTGCTGCTCAATGCATTCCTATGGGAAAATTTCGCCGCAAAAACCGCGATATTTCTTGAACGATTTGGCGAAACGTTCCACAAAGTAATAGCAATCCGATCGGGATCAATGCGCACGTTTTGATATATTACTTGTCTTTGTAGTGTAAAAACTGTGGGAGGAGTTAGCGTGGCAAATATGGCTATAATAAGAATAAGAATAAGAACTAGACAATCTACAATTTCTGGGGAAATTGTGTAAAGTGTTCTTGCCGCAACCTTTACCAAATGATTGATGAAATGTAAGCAGTGCACATTGCAAGCCTGATAGTGAGAAATGCATTTCAGCTTGTATTTTGAAGCTCACAGTCCAGCCTGGTGAGTCATCTGCCTCTTGAGTGACCTTTGGTTGCTGCACCTGGAGAGGGCGGAGTAGGCTCACTGTGCTGAGACAGCTGGGTTGCTATGACAACTCACTCTGAGAGGAATGTCAGCATGTGTGTTCTAAACAGGCTTTTTAAACTTGCCAAGTTCAATTGCGTGCTAAAATTAGTATTAATTAAATATTAAAGAAAAGAAACATAGTGTCTTATCCGGGATATCAATTATTTATTTATTTTTTTATTTTAATTTTTTTTTATTTTAATTTTATTTTAATTTTTATTATTTTATTTTATTTTAATTTTATATTTATTTTTATTTTAATTTTATTTTAATTTTATTTTAATTTTAATTTTATTTTAATTTTAATTTTAATTTTATTTTAATTTTAATTTTAATTTTATTTTTATTTTTAATTTTATTTTTATTTTTATTTTAATTTTATTTTTATTTTAATTTTATGTTAATTTTATTTTGATTTTAATTTTTTTTTAATTTTAATTTTATTTTTATTTTAATTTTTATTTTTATTTTATTTTTAATTTTATTTTAATTTTAATTTTATTTTTTTTTTATTTTAATAAATTTTTATTTTATTTTTTTTTTTATCCAGACTGAATAATAATACCATCTCATTTATACAGAAGGAACTGTCATTCCCACTGCAAATATTTTTTATTTATTTTAATTTTTATTTAATTTTAATTTTATTTTAATTTTATTTTAATTTTATGTTAATTTTAATTTTATTTTTATTTTAATTTTAATTTTATTTTATTTTTAATTTTATTTTTATTTTTAATTTTATTTTAATTTTAATTTTTAATTTTATTTTTATTTTAATTTTATTTTATTTTTATTTTTATCCAGACTGAATAATACCATCTCATTTATACAGAAGGAACTGTCATTCCCACTGCAAATATTTTTTATTTTTTATTTATATTTTTCATTCATAGTTTTTGTTTTTTCACATTGATAAATTAATTTATTTTATATATTTACACAAATCATATATTTAAGTATAATTAATTGATGTAATTATTTGATTATCGGTGGTACACTTATGAATTCATTATATCACATAAGGTAGAATATATTGGAGCGCGGTACACTACTGGCATTCGTGAACATTTTTAGTGACAGCAGGGTTAGCTGAACGTTTTGATATAAGATATGTGTAGGTGGGCTTGAAAATGGCAGAGTGATGGCAGTTTACAAATCATGTTCTGATTTTTCTGATTTTTCCTTTGCACACTCTAGCTGTGCTGTGCTGCTCAATGCATTCCTATGGGAAAATTTTGCCGCAAAAACCGCGATATTTCTTGAACGATTCGGCGAAACGTTCTACAAAGTAATAGCAATCCGATCGGGATCAATGCGCACGTTTTGATATATTACTTGTCTTTGTAGTGTAAAAACTGTGGGAGGAGTTAGCGTGGCAAATATGGCTATAATAAGAATAAGAATTAGATTTCAAATATGGCAGAGAAGAGCGGTTAAAAACAAACTGCTTCAAATTGCTTACTTCACTGGCGTCTTCACAATTTCTGTGGAAATTGTGTGGTGTTCTGGCCTCCACACAACTGGAGTGGGCAGGTTAGCTTTTGTCTCTCTGCTTCCTGCTCACACAGCTGGGTTCCTATGGCAACTCCCTCCACACCAAGGGCAGAGTCATGGTTATAAACAAACTGCTCCAAGTTGCTGACATCACTGGCGATTGCCATCTTCAAACGGTTGTAGATTTAAAAGTATAAATGCTACCGTGAAAAGGCTTATATTGTGACAATCACAAGAAACAGACCTAAATTTTGATATATAGTATGTCTCTGCAATATTAAAAATGAAGGCACAGTCGCAGTTTAAAAACGTCCCTTAAAATTTCTTGTGTCTAAAGTGGAGTTTCAATGAAAGTCAATGGGAGGAGTGAGGTGCAAACAAATGGTCATATTCTGAAAACTATCAGGAGTATGTCCTAGCCGTGAACATTTTTAGTGACAGCAGGGTTAGCTGAACGTTTTGATATAAGATATGTGTAGGTGGGCTTGAAAATGGCAGAGTGATGGCAGTTTACAAATCATGTTCTGATTTTTCCTTTCACATTGCAGCTTTCTCACTCTAATGTGACTCAGCTGCCCCCTGAGTGACCTTTGCTTGCACCTGTTACCTCAGTCAGTCACAGGTGTGTGAGAAGCTCTGCTGAAAACAGGCTGTTTAAACTTGCCAAATTCACTGGCGATTGCCATCTTCAAACGCTTGTAGTTTTAAAAGTATAAATGCTACCGTGAAAAGGTTTATATTGTGACAATCACAAGAAAAAGACCTACAGTTTGATGTATAGTATGTCTCTGAAAGATAACAAATGAAGGCACAGTCGCAGTTTAAAAACGTCCCTTAAAATGTCTGGTGTCTAGAGTGGAGTTTCAATGAAAGTCAATGGGAGGGGTGATGTGCAAACAAATGGTCATATTCTGAAAACTATCAGGAGTATGTCCTAGCCGTGAACATTTTTAGTGACAGCAGGGTTAGCTGAACGTTTTGATATAAGATATGTGTAGGTGGGCTTGAAAATGGCAGAGTGATGGCAGTTTACAAATCATGTTCTGATTTTTCCTTCTACACTCTAGATTTGTCACTTCTCACTCTAGTTGCTCAATGCATTCCTATGGGAAAATGTCGCCACAAAAACCGCGATATTTCGTGAACGATTCGGCGAAACGTTCCACAAAGTAATAGCAATCCGATCGGGAACAATCCGCACGTTTTGATATATTACTTGTTTTTGTAGTGTAAAAACTGTGGGAGGAGTTAGCGTGGCAAATATGGCTATAATAAGAATAAGAATAAGAATATATATGTGAGATAACAATAAGTGTTCCTTGCTATGCAAGAACACTTAATAAGAATATATATGTGAGATAACAATAAGTGTTCCTTGCTATGCAAGAACACTTAATAAGAACTAGACAATCTACAATTTCTGGGGAAATTGTGTAAAGTGTTCTTGCCGCAACCTTTACCAAATGATTGATGAAATGTAAGCAGTGCACATTGCAAGCCTGATAGTGAGAAATGCATTTCAGCTTGTATTTTGAAGCTCACAGTCCAGCCTCGTGAGTCATCTGCCTCTTGAGTGACCTTTGGTTGCTGCACCTGGAGAGGGCGGAGTAGGCTCACTGTGCTGAGACAGCTGGGTTGCTATGACAACTCACTCTGAGAGGAATGTCAGCATGCCTGTTCTAAACAGGCTTTTTAAACTTGCCAAGTTCAATTGCGTGCTAAAATTAGTATTAATTAAATATTAAAGAAAAGAAACATAGTGTCTTATCCGGGATATCAATTATTTATTTTTTTTTTTATTTTAATTTTTTTTTTATTTTAATTTTAATTTTTATTTTATTTTATTTTTAATTTTATTTTTATTTTTATTTTAATTTAATTTTATGTTAATTTTAATTTTATTTTTATTTTAATTTTATTTTTATTTTAATTTAATTTTTATTTTAATTTTATTTTTATTTTTATTTTAATTTTATTTTTATTTTAATTTTATGTTAATTTTATTTTTATTTAATTTTTTTTTTTAATTTTTATTTTTAATTTAATTTTAATTTTAATTTTATTTTTTTTTTATTTTATGTTAATTTTAATTTTATTTTTATTTTAATTTTAATTTTATTTTATTTTTAATTTTATTTTTATTTTTAATTTTATTTTAATTTTAATTTTTAATTTTATTTTTATTTTAATTTTATTTTATTTTTATTTTTATCCAGACTGAATAATAACACCATCTCATTTATACAGAAGGAACTGTCATTCCCACTGCAAATATTTTTTATTTTTTATTTATATTTTTCATTCATAGTTTTTGTTTTTTCACATTGATAAATTAATTTATTTTATATATTTACACAAATCATATATTTAAGTATAATTAATTGATGTAATTATTTGATTATCGGTGGTACACTTATGAATTCATTATATCACATAAGGTAGAATATATTGGAGCGCGGTACACTACTGGCATTCGTGAACATTTTTAGTGACAGCAGGGTTAGCGGAACGTTTTGATATAAGATATGTGTAGGTGGGCTTGAAAATGGCAGAGTGATGGCAGTTTACAAATCATGTTCTGATTTTTCTGATTTTTCCTTTGCACACTCTAGCTGTGCTGTGCTGCTCAATGCATTCCTATGGGAAAATTTCGCCGCAAAAACCGCGATATTTCTTGAACGATTCGGCAAAACGTTCTACAAAGTAATAGCAATCCGATCGGGATCAATGCGCACGTTTTGATATATTACTTGTCTTTGTAGTGTAAAAACTGTGGGAGGAGTTAGCGTGGCAAATATGGCTATAATAAGAATAAGAATTAGATTTCAAATATGGCAGAGAAGAGCGGTTAAAAACAAACTGCTTCAAATTGCTCACTTCACTGGCGTCTTCACAATTTCTGTGGAAATTGTGTGGTGTTCTGGCCTCCACACAACTGGAGTGGGCAGGTTAGCTTTTGTCTCTCTGCTTCCTGCTCACACAGCTGGGTTCCTATGGCAACTCCCTCCACACCAAGGGCAGAGTCATGGTTATAAACAAACTGCTCCAAGTTGCTGACATCACTGGCGATTGCCATCTTCAAACGGTTGTAGTTTTAAAAGTATAAATGCTACCGTGAAAAGGCTTATATTGTGACAATCACAAGAAACAGACCTAAATTTTGATATATAGTATGTCTCTGCAATATTAAAAATGAAGGCACAGTCGCAGTTTAAAAACGTCCCTTAAAATTTCTTGTGTCTAAAGTGGAGTTTCAATGAAAGTCAATGGGAGGAGTGAGGTGCAAACAAATGGTCATATTCTGAAAACTATCAGGAGTATGTCCTAGCCGTGAACATTTTTAGTGACAGCAGGGTTAGCTGAACGTTTTGATATAAGATATGTGTAGGTGGGCTTGAAAATGACATAGTTATGGCAGTTTACAAATCATGTTCTGATTTTTCCTTTCACACTGCAGCTTTATCACTCTAATGTGACTCAGCTGCCCCCTGAGTGACCTTTGCTTGCACCTGTTACCTCAGTCAGTCACAGGTGTGTGAGGAGCTGTGCTCTAAACAGGCTGTTTAAACTTGCCAAATTCACTGGCGATTGCCATCTTCAAACGCTTGTAGTTTTAAAAGTATAAATGCTACCGTGAAAAGGTTTATATTGTGACAATCACAAGAAAAAGACCTACAGTTTGATGTATAGTATGTCTCTGAAAGATAACAAATGAAGGCACAGTCGCAGTTTAAAAACGTCCCTTAAAATGTCTGGTGTCTAGAGTGGAGTTTCAATGAAAGTCAATGGGAGGGGTGATGTGCAAACAAATGGTCATATTCTGAAAACTATCAGGAGTATGTCCTAGCCGTGAACATTTTTAGTGACAGCAGGGTTAGCTGAACGTTTTGATATAAGATATGTGTAGGTGGGCTTGAAAATGGCAGAGTGATGGCAGTTTACAAATCATGTTCTGATTTTTCTGATTTTTCCTTTGCACACTCTAGCTCTGCTCTGCTGCTCAATGCATTCCTATGGGAAAATTTCGCCGCAAAAGCCGCGATATTTCTTGAACGATTCGGCGAAACGTTCCACAAAGTAATAGCAATCCGATCGAGAACAATCCGCACGTTTTGATATATTACTTGTATTTGTAGTGTAAAAACTGTGGGAGGAGTTAGCGTGGCAAATATGGCTATAATAAGAATAAGAATAAGAACTAGACAATCTACAATTTCTGGGGAAATTGTGTAAAGTGTTCTTGCCGCAACCTTTACCAAATGATTGATGAAATGTAAGCAGGGCACATTGCAAGCCTGATAGTGAGAAATGCATTTCAGCTTGTATTTTGAAGCTCACAGTCCAGCCTCGTGAGTCATCTGCCTCTTGAGTGACCTTTGGTTGCTGCACCTGGAGAGGGCGGAGTAGGCTCACTGTGCTGAGACAGCTGGGTTGCTATGACAACTCACTCTGAGAGGAATGTCAGCATGACTGTTCTAAACAGGCTTTTTAAACTTGCCAAGTTCAATTGCGTGCTAAAATTAGTATTAATTAAATATTAAAGAAAAGAAACATAGTGTCTTATCCGGGATATCAATTATTTATTTTTATTTTTATTTTTTTTTATTTTAATTTTAATTTTTATTTTATTTTATTTTTAATTTTATTTTTATTTTAATTTAATTTTAATTTTATGTTAATTTTAATTTTATTTTTATTTTAATTTTATTTTTATTTTAATTTTATGTTAATTTTTATTTTATTTTTAATTTTATTTTTATTTTAATTTAATTTAAATTTTATGTTAATTTTAATTTTATTTTTATTTTAATTTTATTTTTATTTTAATTTTATGTTAATTTTAATTTTATGTTAATTTTAATTTTATTTTTATTTTATTTTAATTTTATTTTATGTTATTTTTATTTTATGTTATTTTTATTTTATGTTATTTTTATTTTATGTTATTTTAATTTTATGTTAATTTTATTTTTATTTAATTTTTTTTTTAATTTTAATTTTATTTTATTTTTTAATTTTTATTTTTATTTTATTTTAATTTTATTTTTATTTAATTTTTATTTTATTTTTATTTTTATCCAGACTGAATAATAATACCATCTCATTTATACAGAAGGAACTGTCATTCCCGCTGCAAATATTTTTTATTTATTTTAATTTTAATTTTAATTTAATTTTTATTTTATTTTTCATTTTATTTTTGTTTTAATTTTAATTTTATTTTTATTTTAATTTTATTTTATTTTTTTATTTTAATTTTATTTTATTTTTATCCAGACTGAATAATAACACCATCTCATTTATACAGAAGGAACTGTCATTCCCACTGCAAATATTTTTTATTTTTATTTATATTTTTCATTCATAGTTTTTGTTTTTTCACATTGATAAATTAATTTATTTTATATATTTACACAAATCATATATTTAAGTATAATTAATTGATGTAATTATTTGATTATCGGTGGTACACTTATGAATTCATTATATCACATAAGGTAGAATATATTGGAGCGCGGTACACTACTGGTATTCGTGAACATTTTTAGTGACAGCAGGGTTAGCGGAACGTTTTGATATAAGATATGTGTAGGTGGGCTTGAAAATGGCAGAGTGATGGCAGTTTACAAATCATGTTCTGATTTTTCGGATTTTTCCTTTGCACACTCTAGCTGTGCTGTGCTGCTCAATGCATTCCTATGGGAAAATTTCGCCGCAAAACCCGCGATATTTCTTGAACGATTCGGCGAAACGTTCTACAAAGTAATAGCAATCCGATCGGGATCAATGCGCACGTTTTGATATATTACTTGTCTTTGTAGTGTAAAAACTGTGGGAGGAGTTAGCGTGGCAAATATGGCTATAATAAGAAAAAGAATTAGATTTCAAATATGGCAGAGAAGAGCGGTTAAAAACAAACTGCTTCAAATTGCTTACTTCACTGGCGTCTTCACAATTTCTGTGGAAATTGTGTGGTGTTCTGGCCTCCACACAACTGGAGTGGGCAGGTTAGCTTTTGTCTCTCTGCTTCCTGCTCACACAGCTGGGTTCCTATGGCAACTCCCTCCACACCAAGGGCAGAGTCATGGTTATAAACAAACTGCTCCAAGTTGCTGACATCACTGGCGATTGCCATTTTCAAACGGTTGTAGTTTTAAAAGTATAAATGGTACCGTGAAAAGGCTTATATTGTGACAATCACAAGAAACAGACCTAAATTTTGATATATAGTATGTCTCTGCAATATTAAAAATGAAGGCACAGTCGCAGTTTAAAAACGTCCCTTAAAATTTCTTGTGTCTAAAGTGGAGTTTCAATGAAAGTCAATGGGAGGAGTGAGGTGCAAACAAATGGTCATATTCTGAAAACTATCAGGAGTATGTCCTAGCCGTGAACATTTTTAGTGACAGCAGGGTTAGCTGAACGTTTTGATATAAGATATGTGTAGGTGGGCTTGATAATGACAGAGTGATGGCAGTTTACAAATCATGTTCTGATTTTTCCTTTCACATTGTAGCTTTCTCACTCTAATGTGACTCAGCTGCCCCCTGAGTGACCTTTGCTTGCACCTGTTACCTCAGTCAGTCACAGGTGTTTGAGAAGCTGTGCTCTAAACAGGCTATTTAAACTTGCCAAATTCACTGGCGATTGCCATCTTCAAACGCTTGTAGTTTTAAAAGTATAAATGCTACCGTGAAAAGGTTTATATTGTGACAATCACAAGAAAAAGACCTACAGTTTGATGTATAGTGTGTCTCTGAAAGATAACAAATGAAGGCACAGTCGCAGTTTAAAAACGTCCCTTAAAATGTCTGGTGTCTAGAGTGGAGTTTCAATGAAAGTCAATGGGAGGTGTGAGGTCCAAACAAATGGTCATATTGTGAAAACTATCAGGAGTATGTCCTAGCCGTGAACATTTTTAGTGACAGCAGGGTTAGCTGAACGTTTTGATATAAGATATGTGTAGGTGGGCTTGAAAATGAAAGAGTGATGGCAGTTTACAAATCATGTTCTGATTTTTCTGATTTTTCCTTTGCACACTCTAGCTGTGCTGTGCTGCTCAATGCATTCCTATGGGAAAATTTCGCCGCAAAAACCGCGATATTTCTTGAACGATTTGGCGAAACGTTCTACAAAGTAATAGCAATCCGATCGGGATCAATGCGCACATTTTGATATATTACTTGTCTTTGTAGTGTAAAAACTGTGGGAGGAGTTAGCGTGGCAAATATGGCTATAATAAGAATAAGAATAAGAATATATATGTGAGATAACAATAAGTGTTCCTTGCTATGCAAGAACACTTAATAAGAATATATATGTGAGATAACAATAAGTGTTCCTTGCTATGCAAGAACACTTAATAAGAATATACTTGTGAGATAACAATAAGTGTTCCTTGCTATGCAAGAACACTTAATAAGAATAAGAATATATATGTGAGATAACAATAAGTGTTCCTTGCTATGCAAGAACACTTAATAAGAATAAGAATAAGAATATATTTGTGAGATAACAATAAGTGTTCCTTGCTATGCAAGAACACTTAATAAGAATATATATGTGAGATAACAATAAGTGTTCCTTGCTATGCAAGAACACTTAATAAGCCTGTTCAACAGAAACTGATCAAACAATCAACTTCTGTCCAACAGATATAATAACACACCTGTTGAAATTCAGCCGGTCTCTGTTGAACCAACCTAGCTCCAATAGATCAATCTATGGCCAGCTTAAGCACCAAGCACTACAGACACACATTATAATGCGTGTTCACATGCACTTTCATACATTCCCATTGATTATCAAAATACATCTTCCTAGAAGTGTGAAAGTTCATTCGTAAAAACAACAAATAAATATATCCACACACACACAATTACAGAGAGATACTGTATAAAGCATCAGCTCAGGAAATGTAATATAACCACAATGAAACAGGAAAAAGTGCCCCAAAACCAATACAGCTTAGCATTAAGGGATGTTCCCCACAGGAAGTATGAAAGCACTGTGATTACATTTTATATTTAATCTAACACACTTGCAACCAAATATATATATATATATGCAATAATTATGACAAGGGGAAAAAAAAAACAAACATACCTATAAACAGTATATTCATCACCATCGCTACACGTTATTCTACATAGAGGTGCAAGCTCTGTTAGGAACTGAGCTCCCTGAAATAAAAAAAAAGGCAATTTAGAAATATTGGATTGGTTTAATTTTTTAAATCATGTATTTGCAAAAATAAAATATTAAAAATTTCTTTGTTTATGCATAGCATGCTGGGAGTGCAGAAATGAGTTATAACTAAAGACTAACAAAGGCTCATAGACCACTAACTCTTTCATGGAAAGCCTGCACTTTTTTACATTTCAGGCTGACAAAAGGAGCACACTGCCATCTTTAAGGGCTCGTTCACACTTGACTGTTTTACCAACGCTTGCCAAACACCCCTATAGCGTTTGGAAAGCGTTGGTCCAGCGTTTGCGGAGCGTTTAACGCTCGGCAAACGCCGCATGCACGGTTTAGCGGAGGTTGCTAGGCGTTTGCCGAGCGTTAACGCCCCACAAACGCCTAGAATGCAGTTTGAGTGGTGTTACCGCTCAGCAAACGCGTCGCAACCGCACCGGAAACGCCGGCCGGGCGTTTGCGGAGCAGCATCATAGACGAGAATAGGAGGCTTCAACGCCTCCTGACTCGACCAGAGGCGTCCGTTTTGCCATGACGCAAACGCTCCCGTTAGAACAGCACCATGTGCTGTAATGTGCAGAATTGGCAGAGGCGTTTGGGAAGCGGTAAAAACGCTTCCCAAACGCCTCTCTGCCGCCTGCACACAACGCTAGTGTGAACGTAGCCTAAAGCTGCATTGCCACCTGCAGACTAAAAGATCAGCTTTGTGATCCATCATAGCTGAACCACTGTTTGGTTTGATTGTCAGTGGGCCAGTAACAGCCTGGTATGACAGCTAGGGGGAATGTAACATTTAAATGGCATCATACAGGGAACCTTAATCTACAGATTAACCAGGTAACCATTAAAAGGCAAGTGGCATTTTCACAAACTTTCCCCCTGCCTAGCCCCTGATTTCCACTGCCCTACTATTACCTGCCTACTGTGAAGCACTTTTTATTTTTCTCTCAAGGAAATCTGTGTTGGGATCTCCTTTTAAAAATACTAGTTGCCAGCCTTGTAATCAAAAGGCCCAAGGTTTTGAGTCATTGATCTGCAACAAGAATGACCACCACTAGTCAGACTTTCCTCTGAATTCACTAGCTACATGCTTATTCTAGGTCAGTGACTCAAAGTCTTAAAGCCAGATACAGCCAAGCAACTATCATTTCAAGTCAACATTTTCTGAAAAAGAGGAAAATGTATGTCAACCAAAAGATTCCATACGTCTTTTTTCAATAAGCTCCAAATCAAAGCCGTTTAGTTACTCTAAGTGCAGCAATTTGTTTTTTTCTCCAGTCTGTACCAAATCTATACAAGGGTATTTAGTATATTCACACAAGACTAGAACAGATATGGATCTCTCCAGAATGAGAAGAAAATCCAGCATCCCAACATCTATATTGAAACATTAAAAAAAAAAAGTTTATAAATAAACAGTGAAATTTAATAGGGTCCAATAGGTGAAAATCTCTCAGAATCCTTGAGAGATTCTACAGAACCCCAGTCACCCTAATTATTGGTGGGGCTAAAAACCATAAAAGCACAAATATGCATATGTACATCTCACTATGCAAATAGCATGTCCCTCCAATATGCAAATGGATTTTTTTCCCAATGCATGACAACTTGGAAAAAGCAGCGAGAGATGGGTGAGATGAGATGATGGGCTGGGGTTTTTTGTTCTGGCATTCATGCCAGTAGTTGTGTTTAACCAACGCTTGGGCAGCATACCTACAGGCTGCTCTGACAAAGCTGTGAAAGCAAAAACAGGTTTGCAAGATGTCTGTGTCCAAAGAACTATTTGTTTCAATATTCAAATGGAACTATGAGAGCATTATTTCAACACCTTACGACTACAACTTTCTCCAAATTTGTGACAAGACTGACATGATTTGCACTTCTGAACCTGAAGATGAACAAGACTGTCCCAAATATACTGCTTTTAAAAATTACTGAAACTATGATTTATTATATATCAAGATTTCCTTTGTGGAAGATCCATGTGTGGCTTTGAGCAATAAGAAATCACTACACATTTTTTATGTGCACAGATGCTCTGAAGCCTACAACATGTGGATGGAACATTCAGCAACAAAAAACGCTACATATTTATGATGCATACTGACGTTTTGGCCTTGTTTGGAATGCTGTATCTGCAAAAAAAGTTATGTAAAGGGAAATGAATAGAGCAAACTTAAAGTTTGGAATATAGGCATACAGGTGCATCTCAATAAAATTAGAATATAATCAAAATGTTGATTTCAGTAATTCAATTGAAAAAGTGACAATCCTATAGATTCATTACACACAGTGATATATCAAACATTTCTCTTTTTTTTTTTAATGTGGATGATTATGGCTTACAGCTAGTAAAATCCCAAATTCAGTAACATAATATTACATAAGACCAATAAAAAAAAAAAGGATTTTTAATACAGAAATGTTGGCTTACTGAAAAGTATGTCCATGTACAGTATAGTATGTACTCAATACTTGGTTGGGTTTCTTTGCTGGCCAATCAAGCACAGTCATACCATGATCATTAAACCAGGTATTGGTACATTTGGCAGTGTGGGAAGGAGCTAAGCCCTGCTGGAAAATGAAATCAGCATCTCCATAAAGCTGGTCAGCAGAGGGAAGCATGAAGTCCTCCAGAATTTCCTGTTAGAGGGATTCACTTACTTTGGACTAGATAAAACACAGTCAACCAACACCAGCAGATGACATGGCTCCCCAAATCATCACTGACTGTGGAAACTTCACACTGTACCTCATGCAACTTGGATTCTGTGCCTCTCCACTCTCTTTTTCCAGACTCTAGGACCTTGATTTCCAAATGAAATGCAAAATTACTTTCATCCGAAAAGAGAACTGTGGACCACTGAGCAACAGTTCAGTCCTTTTTCTCCTTAGCCCAGGTAAGACGCTTCTGACATTGTCCCCAGTTCAGGAGTGGCTTGACACAAGGAATGCAACAGCTGTAGCCCATGTCCTGGGTACATCTGTGTCTGTGGGCTCTTGAAGCACTGACACCAGACGTAGTCCACTCCTTGTGAATCTCCCCCAAATTCTTGAATGGCTTTTGCTTTACAGTCCTCTCAAGGCTGCGGTTATCCCTTTTGCTTGAGCACCTTTTTTCTAGAACACATTTTCCTTTTCTCAACTTTCCATTAATATGCCTGAATACAACTCTGAACAGCCAGCTTCTTTAGCAATTAACTTTTGTGACTTATCCTCCTTGTGGAGGGTGTCAATGACTGTCTTCTGGACAACTGTCAAGTCAGTAAACTTCCCCATGATTTGTGTAACCTACTGAACCAAACCGGGAGACCATTTAACCACTAGCCTACAGGGCACTTATACCCCCTTCCTGCCCAGGCCAATTTCCAGCTTTCAGCGCTGTCACACTTTGAATGACAATTGCACAGTCATGCAACACTGTACCCATATGAACTTTTTATCATTTTTGTGACAGAGAGAGCTTTATTTTTATTTTGCCCTTGGAGGACTGGAGCAATGTCACTTCCGGTTCCGGGCAAAAAACCCCCCCCAAAAAATTGCTTTAGTGCTTTAAAAAAAAATGATCCAGTGATTTACATTGCAATGGAGAGATGCGGGGTCTAATGGACCCCATATCGCTCCATAAAGAGGAGCTGTCACTAATTATTTCTATCACAAGGGTTGCATGCATTTCTTGTGATAAGAATAAAAGTGATTTAAAATTTTTTTTAAATGGACAGTACAAAAAAAAAAAAAAAATGTAAAAAAAATTAAAAAAAAAATGTTTAAAGGCTGAGGAAACCTTTACAGGTGTTTTGAGTTAATTAGCCGATTAAAGCGTGACACCATGGGGTTTATTTACTAAAGCCGGAGAGTCCAAAATCAGACTCCCTTCTGTATAGAAACCAATCAGCTTCCAGGTTTCATTGCCAAAGCTTCATTGAACAAGCGGAGGTTAGAAGCTGATTGGTTTCTATGCAGAAGGGAGTCTGATTTTGGACTCTCCAGCTTTAGTAAATAAACCCCCATGAGACTACAATATTGAACTTTTTCACAATATTCTAATTTTCTGAGATACTAAATTTTGGGTTTTCACTATCTGTAAGCCATATTCATCAAGATTAAAAGGAAAATACATGAAATATATCACTCTGTTTAATGAATCTACAGTAAGGTCCATATATATTTGGACACAGGCACAATCTTTGTTTTTTTTTTTTTTAGGTATGTACCAAAACATATTCGAGCTATAGTCATAGAATGGATATGGGCTGAAAGTGCACACTCTCAGGTTTAATTTGAGGGTATGTACATCCAAAGTGGAGGAAGGATTTAGGAATTACAGCTCTTAAGAGTAGCCATCCCCCCTTTTTCAAGGGACCAAAAGTAATTGGAAAAATTAATATAATCATAAATAAAATGTTCATTTTTTTATATTTGGTTGAGAAACCTTTACTGGGAATGACTGGGTTTCCTCCTTCCTGATGCTTTGCCAGGCTCTAACTGCAGCTGTTTTCAGTTGTTCTTTGTGGGTCTTTCTGCCTTTAGTTTTGCCTTAAGCAAGTGAAATGCATGCTCAACTGGGTTGAGATCAGGTGATTGACTCGATCATTGCAGAATATTCTACTTCTTTTCCTTCAAAAGCTCATGGGTTGCTTTTGCAGTGTGTTTTGGATCATTGTCCATCTGTACAGTGAAGCGCCGTCCAATCAACTTTGCTGCATTTGGCTGAATCTGGGCTGACAGTACATCTCTAAACACTGCAGAATTCATCCGGCGGCTTCTGTCTTTTGCTACATCATCAATAAACACCAATGACCAAGTGCCACTGGAAGCCATGCATGCCCATGCCATCACACTGCCTCCATGTTTTACAGATAACGTTGTGTGCTTTGGATCATGAGCTGTTCCAGGCCTTCTCCACACTTTTTTCTTTCCATCATTCTGGTACAGATTAACCTTAGTTTCATCCCTCCAAAGAATGCTTTTCCAGAATAAAAATCTAAAATTGTGCCTGTGTCCAAATATATATGGACCGAACTGTATACAATATATAAGTTTCACTTTTTGAATTGAATTACTGAAAAAAAAAGAAAAAAGAAAAAAAAAAAATGTACTTTTTGATAATTTTCTAATTGAGATGCACCTGTATGTTCTGAACAAAGTTTGCAAACAGACTATCTAAATACCCTTCACAAAAGATGTGAAGAAAGCCTTATCTTAGCTTTATTCAATAAATGCAAGTTTGCCAAAGAGTGGTTGGTCTGACTACTAAGGGAAATCTCCCCTGAAGACTCCCATTTCAAAACATACCCTATCACAATCTATACGTTTGCTCCATGCTATGTAGATGACCTACCTTCGTGGCTATAAAATTAACTAATTTAAGGGACTGCTTATCAGTAAGCCTCCATTTGTTCATTGACTGCAACAATCACTAAGGTTTTAGAATCTGTGAATAATCTGTGAATAACTATTACAGCAAAGCCAACTGCATAGTGGAGGGAAATGGCATGTTTTTCTATAAACGTTACCCTTTAAGTTGCTCGTAGAACATAGTTTTGGAAATCCCCAATTGCATACCTTGGAGCTCCTAATTCAGGATACTCTGAGTATCTGGAAATAAATAAGCTTTTGTATAAAGACAAAAGTAAATTTATATAGTGCTGAACATACATGGCAAGTATGTGCTACTGCTCACTTGTAGTCAACTTTGCTGGACGTAATTACCGTGCAACATACCGTATTATGCATTTTATAGTTTTAGCCCCCCCAAAAAACTTGGGGAGTGTGATAAAAAATGAACTTATTACATCTGATAGCCTACCCCCTTTTGGGTTCTACTGAATATCACAATTTAAAATGTATTTTTGCATCTTGGGAGATCCATAGCCAAGTATTTTAGGAGTACATGGGCTGCAATAAAATTGTGCTTTTAAATACAGACAACACTTTCATTAATGTCTTTGTATTTAACACCCTGCTATAATACTAAGAGAAAAAAAGGAGTGCTGGCCTAATGTATTACACTTTTCAGAGAGAGACCGAGCCTATTTTGCCCTACTCCAAAGACATGCTGGTAGGTGAATTGGCTCCCGCCTAAAATTGGCCATAGTATATGTATGTATGAATGTGTGTTAGGAAGCTTAGATGGTAAACTCCTTGAGGGATAGCACAAATTTACGGCGTTATACAAGTACCTGTAATAATAAAATAATAAATTTTAGTTCATTATTAATTCTGCCTGTGCAGTTGTGGGATATTACTGTAAAGTATTAGTATCTCTGTGCAGCTGACCAACTCTAAGTGCAATAGAAATATTGATGAGGAAGAATCACACAAATACGGCTCAGTGTTTATTAAATAAATGACAAAAAAAAAAGTAAAACAAAAAGATGAATGTATAGAAAGACATAGAACATACTCACCCGTTTGGACTTCCCTGACACTTTATTCAGCAACCTGCTGCAGTTGGCGCTGATTTGATAACTAATACTGGAAATAGTTTTCCCACTCTGAAGAACTGGATGACATTCGGCCAGTGTAATAACACAAATTCTAAAAACAAAAAAGGGCATTTTTGAAAAACTGCCTTACTTACAAAAACTAATATTTTTGAGAGCAATACAGAAGCATTTTTCACATGTAGGTAGGTGTTCATTACCAGATATTTCTTCAGTATTATTGCACTTGTATTGCTTCTATCCTTTGTGTGCCTCCCTCACAGTACTAAAACTTTTCTCGGGTTATATTTACCTAAAATGTCAGCCCTCCAAAGCTCTTAGCTTTAAAGCCTTCCCAAGACTGAAAACTTTTCTCATAGATCTTTTCTGACAACTAGTACGTACTACCCTAGTGCATGTACACGGTAACATCCATAGTATTCAATTGAAAGGCCATCTGCAACACATCTTAGGGATTTTCTGATACCAAAGGTTTTATTGATAATAAAATGAGGTTACATATAGAACGCAGTATATATTGTGAGCATGACAATACAACATTGTATAACAAGTCCTTGCAAGGACAATTCAACCACTGAGTCAGGATCATAAACAGAAATTGTGAAAAAACAGTTGTGTTAGATTTGGAACATAGAATGATTCTACATGAGTCTAAAAGGCAAGTCTTCATGAAAACAGAGTTATCTGTTAACTAATTTTCCAGGATGGCTTACAAGGCACAGGAAACACATGATCCACATTATAAAAAGCATGCACCACAGCATAGCATCAGTCATAACAAACAACCGTAGGCATGAAAAAGAAAGACAACATTGGATAAAAAAAAAATCCTCACTCCATTAAGGAAAAAACAGGGAATAGGCGCCATTCTTGGAAGATTCCTGAAAAGTAAGTTATCAGGTAATAACTGATGGTTTTCTGATGGCTTAGGAGAGACTACTAAAAATAACTGCCTGATTAGGGTAGGACCACGGCTTGCAGTACCTTCCTCCCGAAGGCCTGTTCTTGACTGGAGAGCATGTCCACACAGTTTACAAAGGTTCAGAAGCTGGACCAGGTGGCGGCTATGCAGATCTGGATAGGGGAAGCACTTGCCCTAGCAGTCCAAAAAGTAGCCACTGCCCTAGTAGAATGAGTCTCGACTCCCAAAAATGGCATTATCAAAAATGCTCGATAGGCTTCCAAGATAGCCAATCTCATCCACCTTGCAATAGTGTTCTTCGAGAGATTTTTTTACTGTTAGGTCCTGAGAAAAGTACAAAAACTAGAAAAAGTAGGCCAATCCTTTGTGCTCAATGTAAGCAGTTAGACACCTCCTTACATCTACCCTATTGAAAACTCTTCTTTTTCATGCATAGGCCCACCGCAGAAGGAAAGAATAAATTTCCTCAGAGCAATGAAAATCTAAAGCAACTTTAGGCAGGGTCTACGGTCAGAATAATGTTATCTGGACGAATATTGCAGTAAGGCTCTGCATTTGAAAGAGCCTGGATTTGTCCGATTCTCCTAATGGAAACAAAGGCCACCAAGAGCCTTGTTTTCAGTGCTAAGAATCTAGTTGTGCATTCCTCCAGTGGCTCAAAGGGTTGCTTGCAGAAGAACATGGGGACCATACAAACTACTGAGTACCACTTTGAGTTGCTGCAATGAAATTTCAGCAAAATGGACTAGCCTGCTGCATCATTTTTTCACTTTGATTTTTGGGGTGTCTTTGAATTCAGTCCTGTGTAGATTGATAATTTTCATCAAACGATGAGGCATCCTTACGTTCCTAACACATTATCCAGTCCATATCAGTATAGATATTCAGAATGATATTTTTCCCCATTGAGATCTGATGTGTTCCTTTACTTTTTTTGAGCAATGTGTATACACACACACACACACACACACAGTGGTACCATGGTTTAAGAATTGAATGCATTCTGGGACGTTTCGTATTGCGAAAAATTTGTGAACCGAAACACGGTTTCCCATAGGAATGCATTGAAAACCAATTAATCCATTCCGGAGGTCAGAAAAAAGTAAAGTCTTTTAATCTGTTCAAAACTCTTTATAAAGTGCACTTTAAAAAAGGCATAAATACTGTACAGGGACATGATTAAAAAATTTCCAGAATGGCTCCAAAACTCGATGCAAAATCCGCTCCAACACCTCCACACTCGACGCCACGTGCTACCCACAGTCTCCAGCATGCACAGGGGTGGTGTATAAACCTCCCAGGCGCAATGCATCCTGGGGAAACTTGCTTTGTATTGCGATAAAAATTTGTAAACCGAGGCATTATTTTGAATGGATTTTCATTCGTAAACCGAAAATTACGTTAACCGAGGCGTTCGTAAACCGAGGTACAACTGTACACACACACAAAAGTCCTCCTAAATGTTTATATAATATTTGTATACTTAATGTAAAGTTCTATCTTGTATTAATATCTCAATCAGGAAAAAATTCAGTATAAAACTTGTAATCCTAACTTATACATGCCTAATAAACTATACACATTCATCAGATGTAAGTCTTTACTTCACACTATTTGGAAGGGGGAGAATTATGTAGTGAATGCTCCTGACTAAATTACTACCATATGTAAGCTCACCAAAGAGATGTACAGAAAAAACAAACATATATTTCTCACATAGATTTTAAAATCTATTTTACTTTTCCCAATGTAGAACTAATAAAAATATAATAACTCAATTATTCTATTAAGATCCAATACATTAGTAATGTTAATAAGCAAATAATAAGAACTTGTCACCAACTTATAACAGATGTATCATATTCTCAGTGCAGGGTTCCTACAACATACAGTACAAACATAGGCTTACATATTCATGTTATTCTCTAAAATGTAGTGCAAATTCCAAATCAAAACGATTACATTTGGGGAGCAATTTTTAGATTCTCCCTTACCGGTTTGAATGCTGCAGTATACAGAAGTCTTCACAAAGCTTTTCTTTCACATCTGTTCACAAAAACAAAACATTAAGTAGCAGAGGTGTTAAAAACATTAAAAAAAAAAAAAAAAAAGTTTTTTGCTTTGTTTCCTTCTGGTTTTAATTGTACACTAAATCACATCTATATATCAAGTAACAGGTAAGGATATTTTAAAAGGTACAGGCTAAGTGAAGGTTAGATGGGCTTTATTTTTTCTCTCAAAGAACAAAAAGGTCAGAGACCTTTACCATTTACAGCTGTTGAACCCACCAGAATTAACAGGATGACTAGTCTGAAGGACAAAAGAGGCACAAGCATGATTAATACCCTCCATTCCTCTTCTCATAAAAGGATGGGTCAAAATTGGTATTTTATACAATCTGGAAATTACATTTAAAGCATTAATTTCCATGGGGAAGCATTAAAGAGCTGCATCCTTTACAAAGCTCAGTATTTGAACATGTCTATAATGTGCAGTACTACATCACATCCCCTCCCCTTTATACCAGTGTACTCAGTCCCCCCTTTACACTACTGTCCAGTTCCTATTACACCACAGATCCTCCTACACATCAGTCTTCAGTCCTTCTTGGAATCCCAGTCACCCCCCCTTCCCCATTACATCAATATCCCCATTCCCTCTTCACATCACAGTCTCCACTCTCCCATAAACCCCTCAGCCTTTACATAGCAGACCCCCTTCACATCATAACCCCCGCAATTTACTTCGGTGTTCTCAGTCCTCCTTCACATAACCAATTAACCACTTGAGCTCTGGAAGGTTTTACACCCTTCATGACCAGGCCATTTTTTGCCATTTATCAGTGCGCTATTTTAAAACTGGTAATTGCAAAGTCATGCAACACTGTACCCAAATGAAATTTACATAATTTTTTTTAAACAGTTTTCTATTGGCGGTATTTTTATCACCACTTGTGTTTTTATTTTTTATTATATAAAATGAAAAAAAAAAAAAAAAAAAAAGGAGGACTGAAAATATTGAAAAAAACATTTTTTACACTCTACTATAAAACATATCAAATTAAATTTTTTTTTTTTTTAAATATACATTTTCTTGATAAATTTAGGCCAAAATGTATTCTGCTACATCTTTGGTAAAGAAAAAAAAAAGAAATCCCAATAAGTGCATATTGATTGGTTTGTATAAAAGTTATCGCACCTACAATGATATTTAAACTGTAATTATTTTTTTTTTTTTTTTTTTTTTTTTTTAATACCAGTAATGGCGGTAATCAGTGATTTATAGTGGAATTTCAGTAGTGTAGAGGGACATCTGACACAGACATTGAGTGGGAATTGACTAGCTGACATCACTAGTGATACTAATACAGTGACAATACTATACACTGTCACTGTACTGACACTGGCTGGGAGGGATTAACATCTCTGAGTAATCAAGGGGTTAGCTGCATGCCTAACAAGTGTTAGTGTATTACGTGCTACTTTGTACTAACAATCAATTTAATTATTTCCTTCTCCCTGCAGGGAGAAGAAACAAAGATCGTTCCCTCTGTACAGAGCCCTGTGTGTTTGTCAACACAGGGTTCTGGGCTGTGATTGGACACAGCCAATCAGTAGGTCTCAGACATGACTCACTGGCTGGGACCTGCTGACAAAATCCTGCTTTGTCCAAACACAGCAGGAACAAGTGGGGTGGGAGAACACCTTAAATCTTGGAGCAGGGAGAGACCTACAGGTACATTGCCGTGTCTGTAGGAGCCACCCATCTGCACTACAATGCAGGCAGGCAGTCCTGAAGTGGTTAAGGAGGTCATAAGTGGGTCCTGTGAAATTACAGTTTCATTACCTTTTAGAGAGAGGGAAAAAAGGAATGAAAGATAAAGAAAAACTTAAAATATAAAGTCAAAACATATTTTCTAGTTTTGGAAAGAACGGAAAGGGATTAAAACACTTGGCAGGTTTTACTGCTCTTTGTGCCCCTTTCAGGAGATTCAGCCTATTTGCTCTGTTTACCATTAACACTGTGTAAGTCTCCTTCCTCTGAGGTGGTGAAAAATTCCCAAATTTTGGGTTGTCGCCAGAACAGGAATACAGGAAAAACCTTCTAATGGGGACACAAGTTCTGCTGATAGCCACAAATGGCATTGTTTACATTAACCCACTTGAAGACTGGAGTGTTAAAACCCCTTCCTGCCTAGGCCATTTTGCAGTTTTCTATACTGAAATACTTTGACTGACAATTACTTGGTCATACAACACTGTACCCAAGTGGATTTTAAATTCCTTTTTTGAGACAGATTGCTTTCTTTTAGTGTAAGTGAAATCACAACAGGATTGTTTTTTTATTTTTCCTATGAAGAAGGCTCCTATGGTTTAAAGGCTCCTACAAAAAAAAAAAAAAAAAAAGTGTACTTTTTTTTTTTTACCTACAAAAAAAAAAGTGTACTTATTATATATTGTATAAAAAGGTAAAAAAACTTATCCTTTTAAATAAAATAGATTTTTTTTTTCTACATACTTACCTGTAAAATCCATTTCTTGGACAAAGAGCAGGCCATTTATATGGGTTATATGGGTTGTATGCCACCTATAGGTCAACTGACACTGGCAGATCAAAGAGGAAGTCCTTCCCTATGTAACCCTTCCTACACAGGAAGTATTTTGTACCAAGCACTGAAATTCCAGAAAGAGGAGGGACCTCTGTGTTCAGTGACCTACTCCAAGAAATGGATTTTACAGGAAACGGTGTATGAAAAAAAATATCCAATTTTCTTTATCGTAAATCACGGGACACAGAGAAGGCTATGAATGTATGAATTGAAGACCATGTAGTGGCCTTGCAACTGATGCCTGATAGCCCAAAATGCCCCCACACTCCTGGTAGAGTATACTTTCACCCGAAAGGGTGGGACCTTGCCCTTTCAAGCCATAGGCTTGAGGTTGACCTTGATGCTGCCTGCACATCCTGGGCCCTTCTGGCAGCCTTCAAACTCGAGTAAATCCTGACCACTCAAACTACATCCAGAGTATGCAACAATCTTTCCCCTGCCGCCTTTGTACTAGGAAAAAAGCAAGGCAAAACACTGTCCTCAAGTGAAAAGTAGAAATCACTCTAGACAAGAAATATGAATGAGGATGCAACATCACCTTATGATGCAAGACACAGAACAGCTCCTTACATGAAAGAGCCGCCAGCTCTGACACTCTTCTTGCCAAAGTGATAGTAACCAAAGAAGTTACCTTCTGAGTCAAAGAACTAACGGAGTCTCGTGAATTGGTTCAAAAGGTGGATTCTGCAAGGACAGCCAAGATCATTTTCAAGTCAACGACACAAGGGTGGCCTGACAGGCAGGACCATCCACATAGTATGATTCAAGGAATGAGAAACAATGGTCTCTGGGGAAAAAATGGATAGAGCCGAAATCTGACCCAAAAAAAAAAAAGTACACAAGGCCAATTTCATTTCCCCTACTGATCAGAAAAAAGGACAAAAATCTTTCACTCACACATTTCCATGGGTGCCATTTCCTGGCTTCACACCACGCATATAAGATTTCCAGGTCCTGTAATGGAAGCTCACTGAAGCTGGCTTCCCAGCGCTCAGTGCGGAGAAAACAGGACCCAAGACCCACTGAAAGACAATAGGTCTGGGCGGACTGGAAGTGTCCAAGGAGCGTCCCCTTCCAGATACACTATATCTGTGGTCCAAACCCTCCTGAGCTAGTCCAGGCTACCACTATCATCAGTGTTAACTCCTCTCAGATCCTGCTCAAAGACACGGCAATAGCTGAATCGGAGGGGGAAGGCATAGATTAGGGAGAACTGGTTCTTAAAGCGTTACCAGTGGGATTCTTGACCTGGACACAACCTAACTTGCTGTAAACTTGGAATCCAGTAGATCCACATTTAGAGCTCTCCAATGCCGGCAGGCTTCCGAGACGGTCTCGGAATGCAGGGACCACTCTCCCGGTATTGGCGGCTGATGACTGGGGAAAATTAAAAACAAAACCAAAAAAAAAAAACTGCCAGTTTTCTATGCCTGTAACATGTACTGCCGACAGAGATGGCAAATGCTATTCTGCCCCAGACAGAATGTGGTTCACCTTTTCGTGAGCCACACGACTCCTGGTGCCGCCCTGTTGGTTGATATACGCCACTGCCGTGGCACTGTCAGACCAGACCCTGACCGCAACCTATTCAACTGGTTCTTTCAATAATCCAGAGCAAGGATTACTGCCTGAAGTTCCAAGATATTGATGGGCAGTGTTCTCTCCTGTGGAGACCAAGGCCCCTGAACTGTAGCCACCTCCAAACCCGCCCAACCGGAGAGACTGGCATTGATGGTTACTATCTTCCATATACCTGGAAGGAAAATGACGACTTCTCCAGATTCTGAACAAACCACCAATTAGGATTCTGCAATACCCAGGGGCAAAGCTATCCAGCAATCGAATGATTGGATCTTCATGATCCAGACAGACAGAATGTTCAGCTGGAGTGGAACTGCAAGTAGGAAACCACTTCAACGTAAAAACCATTTCCTCATGCAAATATCAAAGAATACCTTTTGCTTCTTATATTTTGCATTACACTTGGAACCGACTGCTCCCTGAGCAAAGGTATTCTGGTATACACCCCCTGCGTCCTCAGCAAACCCAGCACCGGGTCTAGGGGCTGTGAACACTTGGGGGGCTGTAGCCAGCCCAAAGGGCACTGCGCCAAAACAAAAATGGTGATTCTTTACTGCTAATCACAGAAAGCCTTGACAAGCCTGATAAAATCAACACACGAAGATAAGCGTCATTGAGGACTACAGACACCCGAAATCTGTCTCTTGGAGAGGCCACCACTGATCAGACCGGTCCCATCCAAAACAGAAGGATGTCTAGACTTATGTCAAGTGCCTTGATATCAAAGACAGACCTCATGTCCCCATTGGATTTTGGGTCCGTGAACCTGTTGAGTGTCTTACAATAGTAATTTCCGCTCCAAGCAAAAATGCAACGCAAAAGCCTAATAACTCTGTGACAAACCAAGACGGTCCAAAGAGTTGTACTTACCCTATTAGGTTTCTGCCGCTAAACGGAGCGAATTACCTCAGAGACCACCTCCTAGCATCCTCTGCCTGAGATACTATATACAAAAAAAAGGTGCAAGTACCTTTTCGCTATGTTTGCAGTGGGTACAGCAGCCCACTTAAATTAATAAGATGCTGTGCCCAAGCAAACACAACCACAGGGAAACCACATGGATGTAAAGCATGGATAAGAAAACATCAGAATCCGGAAACTATTTTATTCTAAGATCATGTAAACCTTACCTGCTTTGTACCACCGTGTAAAATAACGGTCCACAACAGAAGGAAAATCTCGAGATCCTTCAGCCATGTAAAGGCAAAAGACAATTCAGCAGCAGTTACTTTTATCAAGTCTAAAAGACAAAAATAAAATAAATAGTGATTTTGTATTCATTGTTTTCGCAATATGAGATTTTGCATATGAATATTATGTATTCTTCTATTCACCAGCAAGAGTATATTAGGCTTCTTTCCACATGTTTAAAGTGGAACTACATGTGAATTTATTCATTAAAAAGCAATTTTGAATGCAAGCAGTTCAGCACCCGAATTTGACTTGGCATCTGCCTCTAGAAACCCACTGCACTACATACACACGTGAAGACAAAAACATGCTGACAATTCAAAAGAGCAAAGCAGTAAACTGCTGCTCATTACTATCCAATCACAGGCTTAGGTTGAGGAAATACAGCTTTTTTGCTTAAAATAAATCTATACCCAATAACATAGATTGTATGCTCTCAAAAGCAGGGTCCTCCTAACCCTCTTATTTGGCACCAGATTGTAACTCTTCGGTCTCTATTTTGTAAAGCGCTGTGCAAACTGCTGGCTCTATATTGACCCTCTGATAAATAAAATCTTGTAAAAGTTTAACATTTCAATGTAATGTTAAAGATTGTTTTTAATCTTTAAAATCCAGAGCTCTGATTAAACTAAAACCCACCTTAAAGATCAATGTTACAGAGAGACAACTGCTTCACTATTGTGATACTGTGTTGTCACCTACAATCCAGAAGAGACAACAAGCAGACACACCGGCACATATCACACAGCGCAGGCAAGGTCCCCTTTTGTCATTGGCAGAAATCTGGCTATGTGGGCAGTAAGTGGCTGAAAGAAGCTGGTGAAGTTCAGCAGCACTAAAACAGGTGAAAACTTTATTTCATGAAAACGAAAAATGACAACTGTTTATATTACAAAGTCAAAGAAAAAAAAAAAACTAAAAAGGACATCCAGTTTGGGGGTTGAACCTACTTTAAACCACAGCAGAAAACATCTGCCTGACTGTACAGTCTGGCCAGACAATGTAAAATCCTCTCCACTTCACTGCAAAAATGTACAGTTAGGTCCATGTACATTAGGACACAGGCACAATTTTCGTTTTTTTCAGGTATTTACCAAAACATATTCAAGCTATAGTTATATAATGGATATGGGCTGAAAGTGCACACTCTCAGGTTTCATTTGAGGGTATGTACAACCAAAGTGGAGGAAGAGTTTAGGAATTACAGCTCTTAAGAGTAGCCATCCCCCCTTTTTCAAGGGACCAAAAGTAATTAAACAAATGAATATAATCATAAATAAAATGTTAATTTTTAATATTTTGTTGAGAATCCTTTACTGGCAATGACTGCCTGAAGTCTGCAACCCATGGACATTACCAAAGACTGGGTTTCCTCCTTTCTGATGCTGTGCCAGCCTCTAACTGCAGCTGTCTTCAGTTGTTCTTTGTTTGTGGGTCTTTCTGCCTTTAGTTTTGCCTTCAGCAAGTGCAATGCACGCTCAATTGGGTTGAGATCAGGTGATTGACTCAGCCATTGCAGAATATTCCACTTTTTTCCCTTCAAAAGCTCCTGGGTTGCTTTTGCAGTGTGTTTTGGATCATTGTCCATCTGTACAGTGAAGCACCATCCAATGCTCCAAAGTTATTGAATAAAGGAGAAGTAGGGCCAAAGCTCTTTTGTCCATATTTCTCCTTTAGGTCACAGGAGTGCCTGACATCACAGAACCAGTCCAGACTCTGCAGTGATCCAAACATTAGGGAGCACAGTGGCTAAATGGTTAACGCTTCCTCCTGGCAGTATTAAGGTCGTTGGTTCAAATCCCAACCACGGCACCACCTGCCTAGAATTTGC
>NW_028320218.1:50000-152694 GCF_062004578.1 Staurois parvus
GTCAAAATTATATTTAAAATACGAACGATAGATAGATAGATAGATAGATAGATAAAAAGGATAGATAGAAAGACATCACCTCAATGAGTTCAGAAGTGTTTAGGAGTGCTTAGGAGCATTAGCATTTTATTAGCATTTTTATAGTACATGTAGAGAAAAAAAAAAGCTAAAAAAACCCAGAAAATTATTAATAAATATTTAAATAAAAAAAAAAAAAAACAGAAAATTGAACGACCAATACTTACCGTAATTTTCCTTTCCTGATGAGCTCCATGTCAGCACAGCTTCGTAAGGCCCCCCCTCCCTCCTCCTGATGCTTCCAGGACCTAACTCATACATTTGAACTCACCTGCACCCTAGGCATTCAGTAACTAGTCCTACCAAGCTGGGTGGGAATTGTGCTGACATGGAGCTCTTCAGGAAAGGAAAATTAGGGTAAGTATCTGTCATTCGATTTTCTGTTTTCCTGACAGCTTCATGTCAGCACAGCTGGGAACTAACTAGTCACACAGGTAGAAGCCAAGATGCCTCTGTCAAACTCAACTGTAATTAAGACTGTTTCTATACAGTAATGTACATATATTGATGCGCACATAGCTGCCTTACAGATAATGTCTGGGAACACTCAGCCTGCTGCGCTCACAAGGTCGAGACTCTTTGAATGGACAGTGATATGATCCCCCTGGCACAGCCATCCCTTTAAACCTGCAGGCCAAGGAGATGAGCTTCACCAACCAAGAGGCAATAATCTTGTTGGAAGCTGTGAAATCATTACCCACGCCACCTGAAATGACAAACAAGTGCTCCGACTTCCTGATGCAAGATGTCACCTTGATGTAATATTTTAAAGCTTGGCCCGCATCTGATGGGCAAACTGCTTGGGTACTCCCCAAGAGGGATGTAGGAAGGACAACTTTTTGTTTGATATGGACTCTGAAGGCCACTTAGGCACGATCTTGAGCATCAGCATGAGTAGCACCCTGCACGGGATGAACATAATAAAGGGTTCTTTAAACCCCAGGGCCACCAAGGTGGACACTCTTCTGGTTGATGTAATTGCCATCAGGAAAGCAATTTTCTGTGAGAGGTACCACAGGGGGCCACTTTAATTGAAGGCGTCTGTGCAAACAAGTCCAACACCAATGGGAGATCCTGCTTCACAAACAACAATCCCTTAGGTTTCAACCAAGCTTGAAGAACAGTATATTTGAGTGTTGGATGCCCACTGTATGCCGGTGAAGGCAAAGATAGCTGAAATGTGGGCCCATAGCGTACTCATGTATAAACCTAAATCAAACCCCACGTGCAGAAACTTCAGAATGTGACAGACTTGAGAGGAGCCCAGTGTAAAACCTTAATCAGCAGTAATCCTGTGAATTTCTGTCATATTCTACTATAGGCACTGTTAGTGGTGTTCTTTTCATAAAAGTATTCACAACCTTTACAGAGCATCCGAGAGCTATTAGCCTCTGCCTCTTAAGACCCGAGCCATGAGCTTAAGCCTGTCAGGTGTTGGATTAACTGGACCATGGAGAAGATCTAATCTTACCAGCAGAGGGAGTGGATCCTTGACACTCATTAGGAGGGGCAGAGGGTACCAAGGCCCCTTTGACCAATCTGGGATCACCACCAGAACTATCACCTTCCTCTGCCATAGCCTCAGCAGGAAGCTTAGAATCAGAGGGAGAGGCAGAAAAGCATAAGCTATCCTGAAGATCCACTCTGCGATCAGCATCTCCGACCCGATTGCTTATAGATGCTGGACCCTGAAATAGAACTTTGACAACTAGGTGTTGACTGGGGATGTGAACAGGTCTACCTCTGGAAGAAATTACCAAGCCCATTAGTTCTCGAAAGACCTGTGGCAGTCTGGACCATTCATTATCCTCCAGGATTGTCCTGGACAAATTTAAGATTCTTTCAACCGGGCACATAGGCTGCAGATAGCTGCAGGACATTGACTTGGGAGAACTCTAGAATCAGAGAGACCTCCTTCAGGAGGGATACACTGAGTTCCCCCCTTGTTTCTGAATGTAGGCCACAGTCATTGTGCTGTCTAACTTCACCAGGACAGGTCCTCCCTGGATGAGGTGACTGAAAGCTAAGAGAGCCTGAAATTCTGTTCTTAACTCCAGGATGTTGGACACCATCTTTGACCCTTGAAAAAGGCCATTGGTCCTGAGCCCATTGCTCCTGACGTTAACTACTTTGCTGGTGTCTGGCTGCACTAACAGCCACTAGGTCGTCAGATGTGAATGACATCACAGAATATTCAGCTTCTCCAACCACAAGTTTAGGCTTGCTTTCATACAGGGCATAACCCATATAGCTTCTGACCTAGGCCCTCTGACTGCCACCAGTCCAGAAACTCGACTTGAAAGGTGGTGAGAGATAAACAGAGCTTTCCTGCTTACTGTAGCGAGGCAATTTATGTGGTCCAATCTGAGAAGTGAAGGATGAAAGCTCTTCTAAATATGGCGTGA
This sequence comes from Staurois parvus, assembly GCF_062004578.1. Classification (NCBI taxonomy): domain Eukaryota; kingdom Metazoa; phylum Chordata; class Amphibia; order Anura; family Ranidae; genus Staurois; species Staurois parvus. Next base: position 52,484 of record NW_028320218.1, read on the forward strand.
AATGCTTGCCTTGAGGGGACCATGTGCCTATCACCAAAGCTGTACCTATGTCCAAAGAGGAGCCACCAAGTGCCAATAAGAGATGTATGGATGGCATAGTCCCCAAAATACCATAAAGCATCCTGACATAAAGCTCTTCGTTGCCATCTTGGATTGTGTGCTTTTACTCCCAGCCAGAATGCAGAAGCTACCCTCTCTCGAGTGAGCATGGAAACTGACTCTTGAACTTCAGTCTCCTTTAACTCAACAGGCGTTCATTTTGAGTCAGGAAGCCAAACTGACCACTATTGTTTTAAGCTTCACCTTCTAAGATCAAGAACAATACAGTGATTATGTCCTTGAAGACCACAGCATCTTTTAATGTTAAGACCATGTATGTGGCCAATCTCATAAAGGGACACACTGACCAAAGGGGTGATCCAAAACCCTATACATCCTGCTGTGACAACAAGCTCTAATCTTGTAGAACGAGCCCTTGATTCAGTCACCATAAGGAAATTGTCTTCTGGGGGCACTTGAAATATTTTAAATAGAAGCTTTGCTTCTATTTAAAGCCATTTCATCAACATTAGAAAAGGAGGAATAAAAAATCTGTGCAAAGGTCATTCTCATCTTGTTCAGATGGGACTGAAGAGGATTGATTGGCTTGAGAAGGCTCTGAGACCAGTTATAGTGGTCCTAAAAGGAAGAATGGAGATTGCCAAAATAGATGGCCCTTGCAGAAGGTGAATTCAGCAATTCCTTGACAGTGTCTTGACCACATGCTTAACTGTGACAACTTGGTCACCTTCATCTTAATCACTGTCTACTTAAACAAATTAGGAATTATACAGTCATGTTCATCCACATGTTTTTCGAACACCTCTGACAGGTTGATTTGCCTGAGAAGGTGCTGAGACTGCTGATTGGCAGAATATATGACCCTTTCACAAGGTGAGTGGAAGCAATTCCCTTAGATTGTATTATATTGTATTAAGCACACGGTCAATCAATGCGATAACTTGTTAGGTTTCAACTTCTTTATCCTTGGCTACTTGAACCAGCAGGGCTCATACAGTCATCCTCATCTGAATTTTCTTTTGGAAGAGTCTGAAGAGAATTGTTTGCCTGGAAGGCTGGGAGACTGCTCATTGATAGAATAGAAAACCCCTTCACAGTGTGATTGGAAACACTTCTTTAGAGTTTATTAGCCTCATGTTACAACCTGTTAGGTGCCATCATCTTTATCCTTGACTGCATGAATACTGCTTTGTTCAAGCAATCATTTCCAATCTGCATCGTCCCATTTGGAAACTCTGAAGAGGGCTGTGTAAATATGCAAAACGTATAAAAACGCATAGGGTGTCAGAATTTTGCAGATCACATCACACAGTCTTTCACCAGGACTAGGCTCTGCAAATAAATGTTTATCGGAACAGATATTATGTTTTAGCTATTGTTTAGTTAGGACAGGCCACTCAATTGTGTCTGCAATGCTAATTTCCCCCTAGGCTCTTTAAATTAAACATGCGCACTTTGCAAGTAATTTAAAGAGACAGAAAAATATTGATCATGTAAAATAACATTTCACATTCAGTTGTTAGATGGAAATTATTTTGCAACGGATTTTTACAATACAGACAGTAATTGCCTTGGAGGAGTTTGCACTTTCTTACTAACAACTCTTACAATGTAAAACCAAATCTACAGAACATATTCCAGAGTATACTTTGCAATTTATTTTGAATTTAAGAAAGATTTAGAATCAAATGCCTCGGGAAATGTTGTGTTGGATTACGTATTCAACTGTCTTTCTAATTACTCAGTTGGTTGACCACGTTAATTTCTTTCTTACTTATAGGCTCATGTGTCAAACTAATGTAACAGACTGTGTCCTGGAGGTCTGTGTAAAGTTCACTTCTTCCACAGTATACACATTCATAATGACAATCTGCGCTCCCATTTCTGCCAGCCTGATAATTAGTGTCACCATCTTGTACACATCTGAGGAATGTTCTTTTAATACTTTGCTGTACTAGCTGAACTTAAATCTAAGCCAATATGAGTTGAATTCACTTTTCATAACAACAGTGTTGGTGGATGAGTAAGTTATTTATTTTCTATTCTTAACTGAAAAACTTTATTAAACTAGTAATAGTTATAAATCAATGTTGAATTACATGTAAAATCAGCTAAGGCAGTAAACTTGGCCGGAGTTTATAAGAGTACCTGGTAGGTGGTTCATTTCACATACTGGCACTAATTAAACCCTGCTGATTGGTTATTTTTCACAAAATGACAAAAATTTAACTTTCACAAAGCTATGTAGAGTGAAACTTCCCTTTCAAAGTGAACAGCCTATTTGTCTTTAGTAAATCAACCTTATAGTCTCTTGTCAGAAGGATCATTTTACTGAACTACGAGAGTAACAGGTAATGAACAATTTTCCTAACATAACAATATCCCCCATGTAAAAATTACATTTGCAGTGTTTATTGTTTTTGGTAATTTTTGGTATCACTGAAATATTTTTGCTAATTTGTTCCTCCTCTTATTAGTAGTGATGAGCGAACAGCCATGGGTTTGGTTTGCAGGAGGATTTGTGAACCCAGCCTAAAAATTGCAAACCCCCCAAAAAGTGCCCAAGTCCCATCAATGTTTAAATCTTGTGATTTCTTTCAAGGCCAATTTGCAAGCCTATGGTTAATAAAGGGGATGGATAACTGGGCACTGCCATGGGTGATTTGTGTCAGTGCCAAAATGGTTTTCAATATTATTTAGCGGAATGTGTCTTTTGTTAATGCATAAAGTGCAACATTAAAAATAAACAATTCCTTTACATAACATGCTTGGGGGATACCTTAAACCTACATGTGAAATGGCCCACCTGATGAAGGATGTACAACAGCAAAAGTAATATATAAAAATTGTTGCAATATGACATTTCCTTCCTTTGCCTGCTTCTGTTTGTAAACAAAGTGGCCAGGGATCCTGACTGACATCGTTGGCCACATATGGTTATGACCATATATATGAGTGATGCAAGCTAGCATCACTTGCAGGCTTGTTGGCATTCAGCAGCCAGCTAGGAGATTGTTGGGATGGGTCAGGTTTGTGTTTGTGGGTCGTCATTCATTGCGATTTATGACAGATCTACAGTCCATCCCTGGACAATGTGATTGATGATGGATTTACACCATGGGACATTTTTTGTTCTTTCGGTTTTAAAAAACGGACTTCATCAAATGTGGGTGTATTTATTTACATATGACTTTTTTTCATGAATAATTAACAAGGGGTACTATGTACGTCTTGCTCATTTATGTAGGACCCTCTGGCAAGGTACCCCCTTCACCCATGTTGAAGGAAAGTGGCCTGGTATGGTTCAGATGGCAGGGCCACATGCTCACGACCCCTCCCTTTCGTGGTTGCCAGGCTGCATGCCTGAATAAGGGTATGGTATACATTTTGAGGGGAAACCATTGTTTTTTATTTATATTTTGCTTGGGTTCCCCTCTAAATTCATAGTGGACACTTACCAAGAAAAGGCATCCAGCATTAATTTGGGGGGGGAGGTGTATGTCATATATTTGCATGGAGTTTTCACTAAAAATTCAGACCTATATCTAGGATAGGGTTCTAGTATGGATTTGAGGGGTACCCCATGCATTTTTTTTGTTTGTCTCATTTTCTTCTGCAGGGCATATGGTATGTTAGATTTCAATACAACATGGGGCAACTCCCAAAATCCATGTCAAATCCTTATTTTTGCCAGGCTCACTCACCCTGGTACCAGCCTCATCCCCACCTTCCTGGTCTGCTACATATAGGGGTCTGTGGGAGGAATTATCAGAATCTGGTGAGGTGCTAATTAGAATAAGGGGTCCTGAGATACCTTTACCCTATGTAAATGAGTAAAGGATACATAGTAGCCCTCGTTACTCATACACAAAAAAGGAAGATGTAAATGCTGTGACAAAGACTTTTATTTGAAAACAAAATGCCACAGTATAAATTGATTATTAATCAAGTAATCCAGACATGTAGATTCATTGTCAGTTACGATGAACAAATAAATACTGTATATATTCATGTACTACCCACAAATCAATATAAATATGTACAGTATATAAACAAACTTTAAAATAAATTAAAAAAATGTAAATTACACAAAGATAACCAGAGTTTTAAATGATGGTTCCATTTATTAAGAGAAACAAGCTGTCCAAACCTGCCTGGCCCTATGTGAAAAAGTAGTTGCGTCCCCCTTCGCCCTTGCTAAATCATGAATGAACTGTGATTAACCACATTTTTTTGGAAAGTTCAATTTCATTTGCCACATCCAGGCTTGATTACTGCCAGACCTGTTGAATTAAGAAATCGCTTAATAGAAGCTGTCTGACAAAGCAAAGCGCACACAAAGATCTCATCATGCTGCAATCTAAAGAAATTCAAGAACAGATGAGAAACAAAGTAGTTGACAAGTACCAGTCTGGAAAGAGTTACAAAGCCATTTATGAGGCTTTGGGACACCAGCTAACCACAGTGAGAGCCATTATCCACATATGGAGAAAATTTGGAACAGTGGTGAAGCTGTCCAGGAGTGGCCAGCTTACCAAAATTACTCCAAGACCACAAGAACAACTCATCCAGGAGGTCATAAAAGTACCCAAAACAGCATCTTAAGAGCTGCAGGCCTCACTTGCTTTATTTAAGGTCAATGTTCATGATTCCACAACAAGAAAGACTGGGCAAAAATGGCATCCATGGCAGAGTTCCAAGGTGAAAACCACTGCTGACCAAAAATAACACAAAGGCTCATCTCACATTTGCCTAAAAACATCTTGATTATTCCCAAGACTTTTGGGCAAATGTTCTGTGGACTGACAAAAGTTTAACTTTTTGGAAGGTGTGCGTCCCGTCACATCTATCATTAAACTAATACAGCATTTCATAAAAAGAACATCATACCAACAGTCAAATATGATGGTGGTAGTGTGATGGTCTGGGGCTGCTTTGCAGCTTCAGGACCTGGCCAATGTGCCATATTTGATGGAACCATAAATTCTGCGCTCTACCAGAAAATCCTGAAGGAAAATGTCCAGCCATCAGTTTGTGACCTCAAGCTCCAGCGCACTTGGTTTATGCAGTAGGGGGTTTAGGGGGGCATTTACTTTTTCACATAGGGCCAGGCAGTTTTGGACAGCTTTTATTCCTTAATAAAATGAAATCATCATTTAAAAACTGCATTTTGTATTTATGTGGGTAATTGTTGTGTAATATTAAAATGTAATCATTACCTTTTTTAGAAAAAACTAATTCTATGGGGTCAATTTACTAAGAGATAAATACTGCACTCATTTTTCAGTTAAAGTAACTCATATGGTATTTATGTCAAAAGCAGTCCATTCACTAAAAAACATGGATTATTTAAACAAATGCATAAAATATTTATATTTTGCGATATTTATCACTTAAATGTAACAATATTTTTTCTTTTTTTTTCACAGTTTTTTTTACATGCCAACACTGCACCAGAGGAAAAAGTTCTGTAAATGAATATATGCATAAATATTGTGAAGCTATAAAACGATTCTAGAGTGCCTTAATTCACAGACAATGTATATTATATAGGGAGCGCTTGTTAGAGCCCAACCTCTGTAGCTATAGGATAAAGGTGCCAGATGGATATCAAGGATGGATGGATGGGAGCAGTAACACTGGGCAGTTCTTTTTAGAGTGGAAGCAAGGCTCTAATGCAGTAAACATGAAAAAGAGAGGAAGGAGCCTCTAAGTGCAGTATTGACAATTTATTGGTGGACGATAGATAAATTGCACTTACAAGATAAATAGTTGTGCACAGGCATATCCTGGGCTTTACTACCTGATCCTAAAGACAGAGTTTGCTGCTGGATGGCTGGATGTCTCACCTGGATCTTATTACACCACATGATGAGTCTTTTTAACTATTTATCTTGTAAGTGCAATGTATCTATTGTTCACAAATACATTGTCAATACTGTACTTAGAGTCGCCTTCCTCTCTTTTTCATGTTTATTTCATTCACAGAACAATCTCCCTCTGGTGAAATGTTACAATTTATCTTCATTCCTGAGCTCAGGGTAGAACATTTTAACACCGATACATTGTATACATTTAATATACTGGTCAGTGTAGTTCTCCTTATTGTTCGTTTGTACATTACTAAAATACCGACTGCTTACATCAGCTGATAAATAACAAGTATGTGTTTTTACATGAATTGACTATAATGTTTTATCTATTTTTGTTGTGTTATTTACCTCACATTTTTAACAAATGTGCGGTATTTACCTTACATTCACTTTTTAACTTTGATGAATTGACTCTTTTATTATCTCATGAGATGTTTCTGAAAAATGGGGATGTGACCTTCATATCGCATGCGCAATCCATAGGTGAAATGATAGGTAAAATTGTGGGGTTTTTTAATTTTCCAGTGTACAGTAGATTACTTCTATCACATAAAAGTCCCATTTATTCTTTTTGCAAACAAGGTCATAATCATATCTGGCCGGGGATGTCATTTAGTGCCTGTAGTAATACTAATTAACTAAATGAACTACTTTGAAGTGTAACAGCAACCAGGGGTTCGAGTAGGCAAACAGGTGATATGTGACAAAAATCACTCAGTTTATTGCTGCAGTGAACTTCAAGCCGAAAGAGTTTGGGTTGAACTCTCTGTTAACCCAAACCCAAAGTTCATTCCCACTAATTAGTAGAAAATACTGTGCAATTTTCAAACTTTTTCCCTTGATTTATCTATCAGTTAAATTCTCAATATATGCAATTTTTTTCTTACAAATGAAAAACATACCATGTTGTTACTTCTGTTGGTGTAATAATGTAGAAAGGCGACTAGAGTTGGGCCCTCAGGGGCTTTACCTCCTCCATTCCTGTTGCGATACGGGTGGCATTGTCCTTTTTTTAAAACTACGGAAGCATTTAAAATTATGTGTGTATACTTGAAAGTAGAGCTGGGCTGTTTGTGGCTTTATCACTTTCCCTGCTGTTGTTATACCACTGCTGTTGTCTTCTTTAAAGGGGATCTTTATCCTAGAGAGAAAAAATTAAATGTTAAAAGCTACAAATACTGTAGCTGTTGACTTTTAATAAAAGGTAATTTACCTGTCCAGGGATCTAGCATTATCCTCACCCGGGCCTATTCTTTGCTGGTCTTTGGGTCCCCAGCATCAGCCTGTTTACTATGGGAAGCTGGCTGTGGCTCTTTGCAGCTTCTCAGCCTGCTTCCCACTGTGCTTTGTGGATGGTTCCTCAGCCTTCTGGGACCTGTGACCTCAACAAAAGAGGGGGTCCGAACTGCTCAGATCACCTAGGCCGATGTGGAAGTGGGTACTTATCAAAACTAGGTGTCTGCTCCCCCCCAAAAAATTAACATGCCAAATGTAGTAGAGAAGGAGGATAGGAAGACATAAAGTTGAACTTTAGGGTGAAGTTCCACTTTAACTATGGAGGCACGTAAGGAAAAACTTTATTTAAAGTGGTTCTAAAGCCTAAACATTTTATACATTACTGCATTCCCTGAATTACATTATTAAATGTTTTGGTAGCAATATGCCCCCTCAACTCCACCTTATAGTTACCTGAGCCCTCACTTGATCAGCGCGGTGTCAATCTATAGCGGCTCTGTCTTCTTTCCCCACTCTCACAGGCTTTGCTAAGACAGTGGGAGCCATTGTCTCTTCTGCTGTAATTCAAATCCTGTGAAAATGGACAAGGGGGGCGAGACCACGCAGACAGCATGGCCCACAGGTGTGTTACAATAGGAAGCAGCTTCTTATGGTGGCACAACAAGAAAAGGCGATGCCATGAGAGCCATTGGGAACCTGAGAAGAGGAGGATCAGGGCCGCTCAGAGCTGGTAAATCTAGTATATTATGTTTGTTATTTAAAAAAGTTTGAATTTGCAGTCACTAAGAATAGAGCTGGGTCCTCAGTGGCTTTACACATTCCACTTCTGTTGATATACCACTGCTGTGATCTTGGCTAACTTTAGCAGCACCTAAGGATATGCTTTCTTTATTTAAGATTATTATTAAGCCCTCGTCAATTCCTGCTGTTGTCTTGTTTAGCTATGTAGGCAATTAAGAGAAAATATATACGTTTTTCCCAATATTAAAAAAAATTGCTAGCATTTAATCTGATCATCACTATGCCTTTTCTTCAATGCACCACAGAAAAACATGCAAACTTCAGCTCCAATAAATTCTGCTAGTATATTCTGAGCTATTCAGCAATAACCCCTTTATCACTATCAAGTGACTGTTAAAGGATCATGTGAAACTAGAAAGGAATGGGATAAGTAACTGAGCAGGCTGGTTTTACGGATTAGCAGAAAAGCTTCTTAAAATATGAGATCAAAGCAAATATAATTTTGCTTGGCAATAAATACATTCTTATATCAATTGTACTGGTGGATATTTGGATCCATGGTCACATTCCTTCTTTAATTCCTGTAAAGTTAATTTGTTGCAGTACCAAGAAGAACAATAAATGTGTATTATTTTAAACTTAAAACTGTCCTTAACTGTACAATTATAGCTGTACTATTGTTTCTGACTGTACAGTTGTCAATATTATGTTTTTGTTCAATGCGTTTAAAGAAATGCTCTTTGCTTTAGTTACCCTCATGCTGCAGATTTGAAATGCACAATGAAGGGACTCAAGCAGTTGTGCATGGCGACCAATCAACATTTACCTTTCATAACATATATATGCAGCGCTGGATGAAATGCTGGATGAAATGATGATGAATGAATACATAAATCAGCTGCTTAATACTATCATAAGCAATAAATAATATAAAAGAGAGCTCCAAGGAGCTAAAAACAGTAATGTGAAAAACGTCCAGGTGTGACGTAATAAAGTGCATATAGTGGTATAAAATCAAATAATTTCAAGTTCAATAACACTATAAAGGTGAAACTCCGTGACTCCAGTGGCTGTAAAATGAGTGTAGATTGCAATAACCAGAGAGCGCAATCTAATGTGCATTTGAGTAAATCAAAACCAACTCCTGGTCTTCTGGATCTAGGAAATGGAACACTGGGGGGTCATCTGGCAAGCATCAGCAGGACAGGTAACACACCGCATACATCTCCAGGCTCCAGGAACACACTCTCCATCCAGTCACTCTGCATATGCTCATTTTAGTGTGTATTGATAGAAAGTTTTTTTTTCTTTGGGAGGGTGCATGTGATCAACACAGGGCCAATCAGCACTGTCCTGACAAAAGGTCAGGGGTCATGCAGCCTCATAGGACAATCAGAGCAGAATGAAAACTTCTCCTACAAGCTTTAACCAGTGCTCAGCTGGACACTGATAGAAGTCACAAGACTGCTATATACTGTTGAGGAGAAAAGGTATTTAGCAGTTTATATTTACTAAAATAATTGCATTTCCATGTTCTATGTAATGTGGGATACCACATATAGTGAATTCAGGGTACTGGGTTTAGTAATACTTTAACTAGTTAAAGCTAAATAGTTTATGGTTTTAAAGAACGGGGACTATTTACAAAGCATTTTTGTATTTTGTATCTTAATCTAAAACTCAGATTTATCTGGGTTTTTTTTTAAATAGGCAATGTTGTCTGAGCCAAGTTCAGTTTTAATTTTTCAGTTTATGTGTTTATTTATTTTTTTTAGAGAAGATTTAATTAGACAAGATAATTTTTATATTCTATTTATACAGTATATTTTTATACATTAAACTATATTTTATATGGGGAGTCATGTACATTTAACATTAGCTCCCCTCCCCTTGCTGAGTCCTCCTCCTGGGCACTAGGGGGTGCTTTGGGTGGGACCCCTGTTTTTTGAGGAAATTCCTGTCACAGCACCCCTCAATACTAAAGGGGTGACTAGTATTGACTAGTATGCCAGGTTAGATTGAAGGGATGGGGGAGAGCATGCAGTTTTTTTTATACCTAAAAAATATATATCACAAATACATAAAACATATATTAAACATGTAGCAATGTAAAAACTGAACTTGCGTTTTAAAGGTTTCAGAAACAATTGAGTACTGTCCGTGATACTTTTTTTATTTGCACCAACATACAGTTTTGAGGACAAGTTTTTTCGGGGAATGTCCCCTTCTTCAAGGTCCAAGCAGTACTAATCACTAAGTTTCAGCAGAATGTTAGAAGAGATGTGGGGGATGAAAAAAAAAAAAGGTTTCAGCAATTCCATGGTTCATTTTTAATCTTTTATACAATGTACTATATATTTATTTTTTTTTTAATTAGCTTCCCACTCCCTCCCCATGCCAGGCGTGCAGGTTAAATGTGAGCCAGGAGTGTGCAACCCACATGCCCTTCAGGATTAGATGGGTACTTTGAAAAAGGTTTAAACAGACAATGTTTTCTTCAGAACCACTGGTGCCTGGGAAGGGGTGCAGACATGAGGGGGGGCAGCTCTTGTACCACCTACCTGCCCTATGGGGGGCGCGTAGGTAGTAACCCTCTGCCTGCTGAACTGGTTTCTAGGAGTCTTTTAGGCATCAAATAAGTATTCCACCAGTGTGTGCTGGTAAGTAAAATAAAAACCACATTACATTAATAACACTTTTATTATTCACCTTTCCAGGCTTCAGCAATGTCTGAAGGTGTCCTGCAGAGTCTGATCCACAATCAGATGAGCAATGTTGGGTTTCCCACGCTGGGCATGGTAGTAAAAGTGTTTAGGGAGATCTTCTAACTAAAACACTGGATATAAAATACTTGAAGGAAAGACCACTGAAAGATTAGTTATTCGTGAGAATCGCAGAACTTTCACTATATGTTGAAAAATAGAAAAACTTTATTAACCAATTTAAAAAAAAAAATAATTTCCAATCAAGTATCAACCTGTAAAATAGAAAACGTCCACCTTTTTCCTTTTAAAACCTGTACGATAACATTGCAATTTTCCAGGACGTCCTCATACACACAACCTCAAACACTCATATAGTAATTTTCCCCAAAACCAACTGCTTCATGTGAATAATGTGTATCAATATAGTGTTTGTTTGACTGCATATTCCTCTATCACAAGAAGACATATCTCACAACCACAGCCTTATATTTTACTTTGTTGAATTCCAATGCACCTCCTAACACCAAGTTTCTCTATGTTATGTAAATTCAGAATAGGAGAATGTTAGATAGCAGTAAGCATAGGTTGCCAGAAGCTGGCAGATATGGATTATGAAGAAATTCATCAGTAAATATGTCTTGATGAATACAATATAATCAAAGACTTGAATAAAATAGCGCTGCATATTTTATTCAGGTTTTGCATGAGAGGTTCTACCTTTATGCTAGCTGCTTGCTACATTTGTGACCTAGCGCTCATTACCCCTTTTATATTTACTATAATCAAAGACTTCACTGCATGACAGGTGAACTTAAAGTGTTACTAAACCCACAACAGTAAAATCAACCTGTATAAAGCATGCTTGTTCTACTCACTGTGGAACCTAAGGGGTTAATCCTCTGCATTGTGTAAAAAGGCTGTTTGATCATGTCTTCTCTGCTCCTCTTGTTCAAATGTCCACGTCTTATTTCCTGATAAAACAGACTGAACCCGTAGCCATTCTGCACATGCTCAGTTTAGTGTGTATTACTAGAGAGGTTTTTTTTTTTCTTGGAAGAGTGCATGTGATCAGCACTGTCCAAACAGAGGTCAGGAGTTTTGCATCCTCCTAGAGCAAAAAGAAAACTCCTTCAAGCTTTAACCAGTGCTCTGCTGAACACTTATAGAAGTCACAAGACTGCTCTAACTGCTGATGAGAAAAGGTATTTAGCAGTTTACATTTACTATAATAATTGCATTTCCATGTTCTGTGTACTTTGGGAGACCAGATATAGTAAATGCAGGGTCTTGGGTTTATTAACACTTTATATTTTCCAGTCCCATTTGTGGGATTATCATCATGCAAACTTATGGCTTTTCAAGTAATTCAGGATAGTAGCAAATCGCATGTTATGAAGCAGCTAGCATAAATTGCCAGAAGCTTGCAAATACGGTTCTTAAAAGTTCACCAGTAAATATATGTTTTATGGATACTTCACTGCATGACAGGTTTATTTTAATTTTCCAGTCCCAATTATTGGGAATATCATCTTGCAAGCTTATGGATCTTCAAATAAAGCAAGAAGAATTTTTAGAGAGCAGCCGGCATAATGAGTAGAAGTTTGCAGAATGCAGATGCAGTTTTATAAAAAAAAAAAGGGCCATCAATTTCTTGATGGATAAAACCTATTTGTAGGAACATAAGCATTCAAGTTTATGGATCCTCAGTCTATTCATGTTAAGCAGATTGCCTTAAATAATGTGAGTAGCAATGGTTTACCAATACACAGACTGACAGCTGAAGGATTAAAGCAAGGAGGGCAATAACAAAATCAGAGGCATTCCTCTATATCAGTTCACATACACAGCCAGATTGCTTCCAGGACTCAGGACAATTGATTCACCTTTGGCAGACACCGCTACAGTGACAGTAAGGCGCTCACACATGCCGCCCTTGTGCATATGCACATATTATTATTATTATTATACAGGATTTATATAGCGCCAACAGTTTGCTCAGCACTTTACAATATAATGGGAGACAATACAGCAACAATACAGTTCAATACAAGAGGGATAGGAGGGCCCTGCTCCTCGGAGCTTACAATCACATACTGTCATAGTGACCATAGAGATCATTCCTTGAGTGTCTTACCGCTCCTGTGTAGCCTGTTATATGCAACGATGAAGTGTCACACAATATCCATGTGTGTTTCCAGGCACCTAATGCCTCTGGCTGTCATATGTTGTCACGCTAGGCCTGGAATTGTGTTAATGGTAGGTTGAAGGAAAAATAAGAAGAAAACAATCTAACGTGTGTAACCAACTGTTCTGTGATATGGAATTGTGCAAATTGTCAGATTTTCTGTCTTATGAAGACTATGTAATGTGACAAAGGATATGGTAATTGTGGGTAGTTAGTAAATGTACCTTATGCCCTAAAGTGATTCTAAAGGCTTACTATTTTTCTAAATAACAAACATGTCTATACTTACCTGCTGTATGCAGTGGTTTTGCACAGAGCAGCCCAGATCCTCTTCTTCTTGGGTCCCTTGCCGGCCCCTCCCTCCTGTCGGGTGCCCCTACAGCAAGCAGCTTGCTATGGGGGCATGCGAGCATGTGCACTCCCCAGCCGCTGTTCATGTCCATTCAAACGCAGAGCCGTGGCTTGGCCCTGCCCTCTCCCTTTTCTCATTGGCTCACTGGCTGTGATTGACAGCAGCGGGAGTCCATGGCTCCCACTGCTGTTTCAGCCAAGGAGGAGAGGGCGTCCCGGGATAGCCGAGACTCCAGTGCACATCACTGGATCGAGGGGGCTTAGGTGAGTATTAGGGTGGTTGGGGGGGATGCTGCACAGAGAAGGTTTTTTTCCCCTTTATGCATAGAATGCATGAATGTAAAAACCTTGAGCCTTTACAGCCACTTTAAATTGCTCCTGAGAAATTGCAATACAGTTTCTGATGTGTGACTTCTTTGTTCCTGTAGCCCCATAGCTTGACTTCTGGATTGTGAGAACATAGGCATATCCTATTTACTGGAAACAACAATAAACAGAAGGTGCACTGACCTAGTGCATTACCAAAATAACAATTTATTTAGAATTGTTTTGAGGGTTGAAAATTAAATAAATATAGGAATGTGCTAATACTTTAAATAAAAACAACCAGATAAAGTGTCCATAAATTATTGTGTGAAAGTCCAAACACCATATGCATATCAAAATGTCATCATGTGAAAATCATTACACCGTGATCAATCCACCACCACATAAATTGGATAAACTCACCAGAGCTATATGCTCATCAAATTATAAACCAGCATAACCGCTATTGCTCTGGGAGCGATGAATGTAGCAAATCTCCAGACTCTAGATGCAATACTCTGCAGTGGTAGGCAAATTCCAGACTCTAAGGCACAATACTCTGCAGTGGTAGGCAGTATCCAGACTTTAAGGAGCAATACTCTGCAGCCAATCATTCATAAATGAGCCTTTTCATAAATCATCGTTTCTCCATATACATTGGGACCGCACTCAGGAACAAAGAAAGAGCATGATGGTACAGCAAGTTTAAAACAATTTCCGTTTAATAAACCACAATAACACTCACAAGTAAGGTGTCCAAGCTGACACCAGTATAATCAGCATAGGCAATGGACAAGCCCCGATCCATGAGGACGTTGTGGTGACGAAATGCGTAGGGCGGGGCTTATTGGATGTTGACGTCAAGCCGCTCCCTGTGACTGTCGACTGTGCTCCGCGGTGATTATCAAGATATGGAGACTCAAAGACAATTAAAGGATCAATTTATTCAGTTTGCATAGAGCACTAACCAGAAGCAGACCTGCACTTATGGAGAGAGTGCACAGCCTAGAGGATAGGATGCCTGAAAGAGAGCAGTAGGCTCACACAGGAGGCAGGTTTTAAATCAATGGTAAAACACAGAGTTCTTAGTGCTTCCTACTTTGCATTCAATCAGGGTTTGGTGATGGTCTTCCTGTAGGTTGGATATGAGTGCCCTTTTTTTACTCTAATGCCCATCAGAGTCAGCAGACTGAATGGTTTGGGGTTCTGAAAGCAACATTGTGCTCCTGTATCTACTTGAACATTGGCAAATGTGTATTTGATCCTAAAGTTTTATCCAGCCAAAACTTTTTTTTTTGGATCAGGAAAGGAGGGGGTTAGAACATTGATTGGGTTTTCATGGCAACCTGTGTCCTCAATGAGTAATTTCATCCTCTCTGCGCTGGCAACCATTGTTACTGGGACAAAAAGTGATGGGAAATTCAAAACTTTACAGTTGCCATTGGTTAAAGAAGAATTCCAGGCAAAATTATTATTTTCCCATGCAATTGGGCTATGCCCACACTGCATGGGGTAAATGCTCATTTCTGTCTAGGGGCTTGGAAAGCAAGATGTACTTACCCAGGGGTGGACTAACAACTCATGGGGCCACCGGGCAATAGGGGATCATGGGGCCTCTGTGTCCTTGCCCAAACTCAAAAAAGCCTATGAAAAAGGTACCAGGGGCATCTCATGGGGTCCCTTACTGACCCCGGGCCCTCGGGCAGTGCCCAAGTTTCCAAATGGTCAGTCCACCCCTGTACTTACCTAATCTGTCAATCCTCCAAGTGCAAGACCGGTCCCTGCCACTCTTGCCTCTCTTGAATACTACTGGTCTTGTGAGTGGGCTGTTCCTGAAGTCATCATGCCCATAGACCAGCTCTGGACATGGGGGAGCATGATTTTCCAGAGGATCAGAGGAATTCGTAAGTACAACTTTTCTTTGAGACCCTGGACAAAACAAGCACTTAACCCATGCAGAGCAGGCATTGAATGGGAAAATAAAAGTTTTGACCGGAGTTTTGCTTTAAGAAGGTGACACAGACATCCAAAAAAAAACTCTTAGGGTTATAATCATTCCTTACTCTAAACCTAAAATATTTGAAAATATGCTGCTAATTAAACAACAAATTACAAAAAAGGCAAGATTTATTACAAAGGCAAAGGAAAATGTTCATACAATGCTACTGATATATATTTGATTATAAGCATTGGTATAAACCAGATTTGGAGTAGGGGCCAAGGATAACAGGATAACATGGAAACTGAAGCATGGTCTGAGCTGTTTGGTATATGAGCTGGCAGAAATACACACTGCACCTACTTCACAAAATATAAGTGAAAGTAATGAATCTCAGAAAACAAATTGCTGTTACAAACACAATGGATACAGAGCAACCCTGCCACCAGCAGGATAAGCTGAATATGACCACTTCATGACACTCTTCATGTTTCAACTACCAAAATATTAATCTTTAACATTCAAAATGTCTAAGAATTCTATAGTCATCAAGATTTTTAATTTTTTGATGAGTAAAACATTTTTAGAGTTTTTTGAATATTTTGAATATTTTATGGCAGACATTATGCTTTGTATTAAAGCAATAATAAAGTCAAAAGCAAACATTATATTGCAGCTTACCAATTCTTGGATGTGATGGCTGCATTTGTTTCTTTTTTTTAGACTCTTTCTTCTATTTTCCTCTGGTGATTCAGTCAGTAAGTCTGTTTTTCAGAAGTTCAAGATCTCCTGCAGAATGTATCAGTTACATGGATAAGACAATCCATTTACCACTGACAGGGGTGATCTAAAATTACCAGTTTTTGTGTTATAAAAAAAAACTGTTTGCTGTAAATGATTATAAAGTGTTAGCTGCAGGAAATTTTTGGGAGGAACTTGCGACAATGCATTTCCAGCATCTCCAGCATTGAATGTATGTAATGACAAGTGGTGCTGGGGTGTGCTGGAAGGTCTTTTGATTCTGGCTGCTGGGGGATTTATTGTCGCTGTTGAGGGAGTAGTGTATTGTTGCTGGCAGCTGGGGGATCTATTGGTGCTGGTGGGGTCTATTGTTCCTGGAGTGGATCCATTGTTGCTGTGGAAGTATTTTGTTGCAGGGGGTCTATTGTTGCTGGGGAGATAAATTGTCAGTGGGGGGGGGGTTATTGTTGCTGGGGGGCTATTTTTGCTGGCTGTAGGGGATCTATTTGACTGCCTTTCTTCTTATCATTAACAAATTCCATACAAATTACTTAGCAGGCATCAAAAAACGATACTTGGTTCTGTTTTCTCCAAAAGGGACAATACTGGGAGGTGGCTAGGTGGTGGAACCAAGGGACGGTGCTTGGAGTTGGGTAGGGTGCAGAAACAATGAGCAACTCGGAAGAGGGAGTACCTGCAACTATTTTCTGAAAGCTGGAGCATTTTCTGGTTAGCTGGAGTTTGGCTTCAATGTGTTATTGCATTAAAATCTGCTAATACATTTAACACTCCTATTCTTCTCCTCCGCCCCCTCCCCAACTGACAATGCTGCTGTCTGCTGTGTCCTGTGCTCACTCCTTCAGAGTGGTGTCTCACTAATAATGTACATGAAGTGTGTTACTGGCCAGATCACCAAGTGAAAACAGAGGGGGGAAAAAGAAAAAAACCTGATGCAGTCACAACATATAATGATTGGTAAGCTGCAATATAATACATTTTTGGTTCTGGGTTTAATACCACTTTAAAGGGTCAGTTTTATGATGTCCTAGTTTCATTCACTTCTGTCACTATATAGAATAATACATATATGGGTACCAGGGGCGGACTGACAACTCATGGGGCCCCCGGGCAATAGGGGATCATGGGGCCCCTGTGTCCTTGCCCAAACTCAAAAAAGCCTATGAAAAAAAGATACCAGGGGCATCTCACGGGGGCCCCTACTGACCCCGGGTACTCGGGCAGTGACCGAGTTTCCAAATGGTCAGTCTGCCCCTGATGGGTACCATACCTTTTAAAGTTTTGAATCCTGGGTAGTCAATGTGTGAGTATATAGCCCCACCACTCACTAACTCTTTCATCCCTATGACTAAGCTCTGTCAGGACCGCTGATAAGGCAGTCCAGATGGCCCTCCTGTACCTGCCCCATCAGTTCAAAAGGGGGGCCCAGGCACCCGCCAAGCAGGAGGGCCAGCTGCACTGCCATATTGCTGACTCTTGTGGCTCCCCCTGCAGCGCTGCCAGCTTCTCCTCCTCTGGCTGCACCGCAGGGGAATTGATATCACCACCCTGCTGTCCAGGCTCCCCTGTGTGCCCGTTCTACCCAGCAGTGCTTCCGGCTTCCCTCCTCTCCTCTTCTCCACTGGCAGCTGCTGCAGGCACACAGGGGGATTGTTGTTAGGATGAGCTGGCGGCCGGAAAAATATGTCCTATTTACTGACCCCTTCCTTTCCTGAATGAACACAGTAAGCGATCAGTACCGATCACTCCTTTGTCCATTCACCTCTGTGTTTACTATGCTTCAGTTTGTGAACAAACAGGAAGCCTCTGAATGCTTCCCATTCATTCACTGTCCAATGCAGCTGAGGCTGCAGAGAAAGGGACCGATTAATCTATGTTCTGTTGGGGTTCTGTTTAGACCAGGCAACGAGGCACGCCAGCTTTGGCCCGCCCCGGTTGCCAGGACAACCGGCGAGCATCCTACATCAGCTTAAGAAGCTGATGTCGGGCACTCCAGGCATTCCTTCCTTCCACTGTGCAGCCATCAAGGGAGCCCAGCTACGGCGGGACCCTTGTGGCTAACTCTGCATCGGACCCCAAGGATACGAGGAGGGGGGGGCAGCACACCAGCTGCCTGAGACCCCAGCTAAGGGGAGATTATCTGCCGGCAACCTGAGACCCCAGCTAGGGGGGAGATTGTCTGCCAGCTGCCTGAGATCCCAGCTAGGGGGGAGATTGTCTGCCAGCTGCCTGGGAACTCCACGCCAAAGGAAGAGACCACTCACCCACTCCGGACCTCTGCAGGTACCTGTGTCCTACTACCCTATCCCTGTCGGATCCATGAGCGTATGCTTTCCCCTGTTTTTCCTGAACTGTTCCTGTTATGATCCCCTGCCCCCCTTGTTGGATTACAATCTGCTACAGAGACTTTTCCTTTGCCCTTGGTGCTGGACCACCAGTGTTTTAGCTCCCCTCTTTGCTGCCCCCCTATTGGCGTGGTCACCCTCCCTGCAATCCCCCCTTTGAGTGACTCATTTTTTTGTCTCAATAAAACTTTGTGCGTTTGCCATCTGCTCTGTGTGTTCTGTCCTGCCTACCCTCCGTCACAATGTGGCATTACTGAAGTGGGTCTGTGAGGCCTCATAAATGCATATCTGTCTTTGTGCTGGGAGTGCACCACACATTGCACGCCCAGCATAGAAACTGGGCTCTCTAACATACTAACGAATGGGACCTGGGACTCCCGGTTCCGGGTCATCTGATCGCTGTGACAGTCTCTGGTTGGCTATTACTGTGATCAGTCAATGTGCAGCCCACCCCTGTGTTTTCTTTATCTCTGAATGGAGGAGAAGATACTGTACATTGTATCTCTCTCTTTACAGGGAAAAACATGTAAAAAAATATCCAAATAAATAAATAAATAATAAGGAAAAAATAGCTAGATCAAGGTTCGAGCTCGGTCAGTGCCAGGGCTAGTGTTTGGGTCAAGTAAAGAACAAAGGTCACGGTCACTATATTTTGAGCAGGATTTCTTTAAAAAAAAATTTTTAAATTAGTATCAGTGTGTTTTAGGTAGGTTAAAAAAAAATCAAAAATGCACACTATTGTTTCTGGGCTGTACTGCAACAACTAACATGCATTCGCTGATAACTTTAAAAAATCAGTTACCATTTACCACCAAAAGGAAGTCCAATTCTTCTGGAAAAAAACAAGGTAAGATCCATCTTGATGCAAATAGTAGTTGTGATGATATGTACTGTTTTATGAACACATGCCAAAGTTGCAAAATTGTGTTCAGGCATTAACATTTCTTTTAACCTCAGTCACTAAGGGGTTAATCAGAGGACCTTGAGCGTTATGTCACCAAAGAAGAGCCACATCTACCAAGTCTTAGCTCCCTAGACACTGGACATGGTGTGAACCCAATCATCAAAACATTGCCCTTCGATATCCAAGAAAAATGGGCAATGGTGGGTTTGAGGTATAAGAAGGAACATAAACTTGCCTTTCCATGTTCCTCCTTTTCAAAGTCCATAACAAAATTAGTTGGAGCAAAAAATTATTTAAATATCTCAATCATTGATCTGAATATTCTTAGCCCCCCCCCCCCAACTATAGAAAGACAACACCTAAATACACTAAATACAAAGAATCAAAATACAGTATGTTGTCTCCACTATAAAGACTGGAATTACACCAGTAGGTCAGTAGGGTGCCCCATGAGATGCCCCGGTACCTTTTTCATAGGCTTTTTAGAGTTTAGGCAAGGACACAGGGGCCCCAGGATCCCCTTTAGCCCGGGGGCCCCATGAGTTGTCAGTCCGCCCCTGCTCCTACTACCTTATACACAACAAGCCAAACCCACTCAGAAAGTGTTTTGTGTTCAAGGTGAAGCCTTTGAAGAATGCAAAGAATTTCTAAGGCGCCATGGTATTTGCTTAAGATATTGCATGTCCACTGAGCACTTTGTCAGAAACTACAAGTAAATGATTGGAATGTAATAGTGATAGGTACAGATTCAGACAGGATTCTACATCCACTGAAGATCTTTACACCCACATCAAATCATGATGGGGAAAGCCATGAACAGTAAAATCCAATGATCATATTTAAATATAGTGGATCACATCACAAAGGATTTCAGAGAAAAACAGTGCTAAAATATGTCTGGTTAAAGTATTTTGTCATGTAAGGTCTGGATGCAGACACCTCAGTCACAGTATATAGCAAGCAAGCAAAACTTTATATTTAGCAACCCACCTTACCTTAAGCAGGGCCACTGTTAGAAATCATGGGGCCCAGTACAGCCTGCCTGATGGGGCCCCCAACCCCACCCCTGACCCCAACCCTGTCCACCCATCAGGGCTGCTTTGTGCAAAACCATTACATAAACAGGTAAGTATAAAATGTTTGTTGTTTTAGCCTGGGTTCAAACTGATGCAGTGCGGAATTCGTACCGGTTTCTGTTCGCACCCCATTCATGTGAACCGCTGTCGGTGTCTATGTTAACAACACCCCAAAATCGGTTCACAAAACATGGTGCGATGTGCAGAATTGGAATGCATGAGTGGTTATACCCATGCGATCCGATTCTTGCACAGACGAAAAAAAGGGTCCTGCACTATTTTGCTGCGGATGCGCTGTGATCTGAGGTATACAAAATGTATGGCTCAAATTGCACAGCACAGATTTTACATGTGATTTGCACAGGAATGCGGTGCGGTTCCTGTGCGAATCACATGAGATATGCCGCACCGCATAAATGTGAACCCAGGCTTTATAAAAAAAAACAAAGCTTTACGATCACTTTAAGACACTTCTTAGGTGTAAAGTCATTTTTGTGGTTTTCTTCCATAGACAAATATGACATTTCCCTACTTCTGTAGTCTCCTGGGATGTAAACCCATCACATATCCCAGGAGACTGTAGGAGTCCCTGCCTGGAGAACACATTGATTACTGCTAGTGGCTATACTAGCTGCTAGCAATAATCGCATGCAAAATCCGACAGGATGATTGTACACAACAACTAACTTGGGTACAATAAGCCTGCCCATACATCCCTGCTGAACCGGCCAAGATTTGAACCATCTATGGCTTACATTTCACTGTGCTTCCATCAATGATCATCATCATTATCATCATGATAATCACACAGTACAGGTGCTGGGGCTCAAAGACCCTGTACTGTGTGAGTGTGACTGTCATCATGATGATAATGATGATCACATATGGCTGCTCTCTGCTGTATAATTAATAGCAGGCCTAGGGAAATGTGTGTGCAGTCATGTCATGAGACACTCTACCTGTCCTGTGACCTCTGCCAGAGGCTCAGAGCCAGCCATCCCAGCCCAGCAGGCAGAATGATTGCCCGGGACTCTGGTGGGGAATAGTATATTATATACACTGATTGACTATACATAGCTGCTGGCCGGGCCCCCCTGCCAGGTAACAGGGCCCCTCTCAGCGGCCTTGACCTTAAGGCAAGCAGACCTATCAATACTGGATTGCCCCAGAATGTCACTAGCAGACTCAAGGTAGGAGAAAGTAGATGCACCGTACAGCAATGAGAGAAACAAGATCAAACCCACTGTGGAGATGTCAGGATTGACGGCTCTCAGTAGCCGTAATCCATGGACATAGCAAGGTCAGGGCAGGCAGTAAACAATAGAAGCATCTGCTAAAGGTAGCAACGTTCAGGGTAGACAGTAGGCAGTGGAGCATTCATGCTCATCCCCCACAGTCTTGTTTTGGCAATTCAAGGGATGGCTGCAAAGATCCTGATTTAGTTGAGGTTGCAACACTGGTTTGGAGCTTTTTTGGCTGGTTACACCTGAGAACAAGAGTGGGATTAATGATGATCTGGTGAATACTATACAAAATGTGATTGTTGTGATCAAACAATGGGTAAACATCCAATAGAAATTCCATAACATTGTGGCCTTCGACTGGTTACCAAATCACTTAAAGTGGTAGTAAAGTCAGTTATTACAATAATTACTGACCCTAGAGGTCTCTTCTGTCATAAATCTCCCCCTTGCTTGTCACTGGGTAATGTGATCTGAGCTACACATGCGCAGCTCAAACCAAATTTACGGGCCTCTGTGTAATACTCAGGGGCGTATATACTGGAAGGCAAACAAGGCATTTGCCTAGGGTGGCAATTTTAAGGGGGGACAGCACCCCCCCCCCCGGAAGAAGAAACCTGGTGAGCAGCGGCAGACAGAGCTATGCAGGGCCACCATTTGAGGGGTACTACCGGTACTCCTGTAAGTGGCCTGGATAGCAGGAGGATCGGTATCATGGAGGAGAGCAGTCGTAGAAGGATGCACTGTGTATCTCCCCCTCCAGCAGCTGAAAGCTGGTTTGAGGGAAGAGAGAGAGGGGGAAGAGAGAGAAGAGGGGGGGAAGAGAGAGAAGAGAGAGAGGGAAGAGAGAGGGGGGAAGAGAGAGAGAGGGAAGAGAGGGGAGAGAAAGAAGAGTGAGAGGGGAGAGAGAGGGAAGAGAGGGGGGGGGGGAGAGAGAAGAGAGAGGGAAGAGAGAGGGAAGCAAGAGAAGAGAGGGGAAGAGAGCAGAGAGAGGGGGGGAAGATAGAGAGAGGGGGGAGAGAGAGAGAGAGGGGAGGGAGAGGGGGGGAGAGAGGGGGAAGAGAGAGAGAGGGGGGGGCAGAGAGAGGGAAAAGAGAGAGGGGGAGAGGGAAGAGAGAGAGGGAGAGGGAAGAGAGAGAGAGAGGGAGGGAGAGGGAAGAGAGAGAGAAAGAGATGGAAGAGAGAGAGAGAAGGAAGAGAGAGGGAAGAGAGAGAAGAAAGAGGGAAGAGAGAGAGAACCATATATCTACACACACACACACTCATTGAACTCTCTGGCTCTCTCATGGGGGGGGCACACAATTTTTGTGTTGCCTAGGGCAGTACAAAACCTACATACACCACTGGTGCTGCTGCGATGTGACTCCCGTGGCACATGTGCGGGAGTGAAGTCACCCCGGCTCAGTCACTCAAGTAGCTGAAGATACCAAGTTCGGAAGAATGTCACATTGTGCTAGTATGCAGTGCAACAGCCACAGGTAGAATTGCCCTGTTGATGAACTAATTATTTCAGAAGGTACACTCACTGAGTATAATCGAATACCTAATGATAAAGTGGATATCTCTTCACCAGAAGATGGATGCATGTCATGTATCCTTTATCAGTTTGACTGGTACATCTCATCAATTGACAGTGATACCAAATCTGAAGGCTGCTCAAAACATCAACAGTGTTTATCCAAAGGACCAAGCCAGTCTTGGGCAAGAAGCAGAGTTTCAACTATGTTGTGCATTGGAGAACTGTTGGTAAAGGAATTCAAGTAATTCCCTTCATCACTCAAAACTCATGTCACAGAAATTCAAAGGACAGAACAATTCAGAAAACAAGACTTCTAGCAAGCAAACAAGTCTACACCACTGAATCGTCTTAGAGCAGCATTAGTGAAACAACATCTCAAACTACTGACAGAAGCAAGACTCAACCTTCAATAGGTGACCAGGAATCTAATACTGAGATCCTGCTAAACAATACTGATATTTATAAATTCATTTTATTCACTTTCTACCCATCAAGACCCAAGATGACACAACTGACAGCTCAAGCATCACTCTGCTATTAGTGAAAGGCCTGGGAAATGCATCTGAGCTGTCTATACCAATAATTGTGCAGGAACAGCCTTTTCTTCGCAATCTGGAAGCAAAGCCTCTTAAAGATGTATTTGTCAAGAACTTTCTTCAACAAAGTAAAGAGAATTTCCTTCTTCCACCCATAAGAGATCTCGCAAGCATTTCCACCATTGCAGAAATGACTTGATGACTTCTAGGACTGTTCCAGTTGTGTAATTTCTACCCTACCAAAGTTTTCTAAGGCTACGTTCACACTAGCGTTGTGTGCAGGCGGCAGAGAGGCGTTTGGGAAGCGTTTTTACCGCTTCCCAAACGCCTCTGCCAATTCTGCACATTACAGCACATGGTGCTGTTCTAACGGGAGCGTTTGCGTTGCGTCGCGGCAAAACGGACGCCTCTGGTCGAGTCAGGAGGCTTTGAAGCCTCCTATTCTCGTCTATGGTGCCGCTCCGCAAACGCCCGGCCGGCGTTTGCGGTGCGGTTGCGGGGCGTTTGCGGAGCGGTAACACCACTCAAACTGCATTATAGGCATTTGTGGGGCGTTATTAACGCTCGGCAAATGCCTAGCAACCGCCCGCTAAACCGCGCGGCGCTTGTCGAGCGTTAAAAAATGCTCCGCAAACGCCGGACCAACGCTTGCCAAACGCTATAGGGGCGTTTGGCAAGCGTTGGTAAAACAGCCAAGTGTGAACGAGCCCTAAGAGATGTCATCCTTTTATTGAGAACTTATGTTCATATATATTTTGCATGTTTTATTTCCTCTTTGTGTTTTTTAGGTCCAGCGCAGCTTCATCTATATTATAGACTTGGTATTTATTATTGGTGCAATCTAATTGATTTATTGATAATAGTGGTTTCCACTGCTTCCAAGAGGGCAGTGGGCTGCTATAACAGCTTGTTTATTTTTGTGCCCTTGCTATGTTCCCATGTTCCTCCTCCTTATTTGGTGCTAATTAGTATAGTTCCTAGCTAGACCCCCCCACCCCCCATCTCTCATTTTAATGCTAAATTGTTTTTTTTTTTTTTGTTCTTTAGTTTAAATATTCCTTAACTAAACCTAAATATAATTGTTTCCAATGGCTTGTTCCTTTTGCATATATTACATATTTATTTATATAACACCTATTCCGATTTTGTGAATGTTTTGTATACTGCTAAAATTATTTTCTGAATAGCCAGTGTCCCTGATCACTGCCACACAGCCTGCTTTAACTCTTTGGACCCCCACACAAGCAACCCCATTCACTTGAATGGGTCGCAGTCGGTGGGAGTACAAGGGGTAAAATTCCTGCCACAGCTGCATAGCAAAACATTGCAGCCACAGCCTGTGTACACCCCTAGCAAAAAAATTAAGTCTTCAAAAGTCTTACAATGCCTCTTAGACAATACCTTGGTGTGTTTTCTTTACAAAACTGGGTCATTTTATGAGTGTATCCACTGTCTTGGTGCTCCAGGTAGTCCGGAAATTAGATGTGTAATTTATGCCCCTAGAATGCCTGAAGGTGGTCCTTGGATTTTAGGCCTCTGTATGTGGCTAGGCAGTGAATAAATCCCACACAAGTGGTATCGCCATACTCGGGAGGAGTAGCACAATGTGTTTTAGAGTGTAATTCTAAGTATACCTATGATGTGTGTTAGAAATATCTTAATAATTGACAACTTTGTATAGTCACTTTGTGGGTGTTTCTCCTGTCATGGCACTTCACGAACTCAAGAACTATGATAGGCAAGAAGTGTACATTATGCTCCTTGAAAGCCTAAAGGTGTTCCTTGGATTTTGGGCTCCTCTATATATCTAGGCTGTGAAAAAAAAGTCTCCTATACAGTCATGGCCGAAATTGTTGGCACCCTTGATATTTCTCCAGGAAATCATGTATTTCTCACGAAACGTATTGCATTAACACATGTTTTGCTATACACATGTTTATTCCCTTTGTGTGTATTGGGACAAAACAAAAAAAGGGAGGAAAGAAAGCAAATTCGACATAATGTCACACAAACCTCCAAAAATGGGCTGGACAAAAGTATTGGCACCCTTTCACAACTGCGGATAAATAAGAATGTTACAAGCATGTGATGCTCCTGTAAACTCACCTGGGGCAAGTAACAGGTGTGGGCAATATAGAAATCACACCTGAAAGCAGATAAAAAGGAGAGACGTTCACTTAACCTTTGCATTGTGTGTCTGTCTGTGCCACACTAAGCATGGACAACAGAAAGAGGAGACGAGAACTGTCTGAGGACCTGAGAACCAAAATTGTGGCAAAATATCAACAATCTCAAGGTTACAAGTCCATCTCCAGAGAACTAGATTTGCCTTTGTCCACAGTGCGCAACATTATCAAGAAGTTTGCAACCCATGGCACTGTAGCTAATCTCCCTGGTCGTGGACGGATGAGGAAAATTGATGAAAGATTGCAACGCAGAATAGTCCGGATGGTGGATAAGCAGCCCCAAACATGTTCCAAAGACATTCAAGCTGTCCTGCAGGCTCAGGGAGCATCAGTGTCAGCGCGAACTATCCGTCGACATTTAAATGAAATGAAACGCTATGGCAGGAGACCCAGGAGGACCCCACTGCTGACACAGAGACATAAAAAAGCAAGACTACAGTTTGCCAAAATGTACTTGAGTAAGCCAAAAGCCTTCTGGGAAAACGTCTTGTGGACAGATGAGACCAAGATAGAGCTTTTCGGTAAAGCACATCATTCTACTGTTTACCGAAAACGGAATGAGGCCTACAAAGAACAAAACACAGTACCTACGGTAAAATATGGTGGAGGTTCAATGATGTTTTGGGGTTGTTTTGCTGCCTCTGGCACTGGGTGCCTTGACTGTGTGCAAGGCATCATGAAATCTGAGGATTACCAAAGGATTTTGGGTCGCACTGTAGGGCCCAGTGTCAGAAAGCTGGGTTTGCGTCCAAGATCCTGGGTCTTCCAGCAGGACAATGACCCCAAACATACGTCAAAAAGCACTCAGAAATGGATGGCAAAGAAGCGCTGGAGAGTTCTGAAGTGGCCAGCAATGAGCCCAGATCTAAATCCCATTGAACACCTGTGGAGAGATCTTAAAATTGCTGTTGGGAAAAGGTGTCCTTCCAATAAGAGAGACCTGGAGCTGTTTGCAAAGGAAGAGTGGTCCAAAATTCCGGGTGAGAGGTGTCAGAAGCTTATTGATGGTTATAGGAAGCGACTGATTTCAGTTATGTTTTCCAAAGGGTGTGCAACCAAATATTAAGTTAAGGGTGCCAATACTTTTGTCCAGCCCATTTTTGGGGTTTTGTGTGACATTATGTCATATTTGCTTTTCTGCCTCTGTTTTATATTTGTTCCAATACATACAAAGGGAATAAACATGTGTATAGCAAAACATGTGTTAATGCAATACCTTTTTTGTGTGAAATACTTGATTTTCAGGAAAAATATCAAGGGTGCCAACAATTTCGGCCATGACTGTATGTGGTATCTCCATACTCGGGAGGCATTACAGAATGTGTTTTGGGGTGTAATTGTAAGTATACTTATGCCATGTGTGAGTAATAACTTGTTAAGTTGACAACTTTGTAAGAAAGCATTTAATTTCTTAATTTTACCCAAGAAATTGACAGCAAATTACAACTCACCATGCCTCTTGCTAAAAGCTTTAGACTACCTATTTTCCAAAAAGTGGTCATTTGAGGGGGATTTGTCCTGTCAAACAATATATACCAAATTTTATAGACTAACTTTCACACAAGCTAAATAATATACATTAATTCAGGTTATGTTAGGCAAAGAAATGTAGCAGAATTCTTTTTTGCTGAAATTGAGCAACAACGATTATTTTATAAGAAAAACTAAGAAAAAAGTGGTGTTTTTTTCAAAATGTTTGGGGTTATTTTTCTATATATATAGCAAGAAATAAAAAACCCAGGGGTGATTAAATAGCACTAAACCAGAGCTCTATCTTTCTAAAAAAAAAAAAAAAAAGATATAAAATTAGTGTGGGTGCAGCGTTGCATGGCTGAGTAAATGTCATTCAAACTGTGACAGCTCTGAAATCTGAAAACTGGCCTGGGCCTCCTTCCAGGAGGTGAAAAAGTCTGGACCTGAAGTGGTTAACTAAACTGAATGAATAAATAAATATGCTACAAAGCAGTTGAGAAACACTCTTCTGCAAGCACACCCACACTGCCAACACTATCATAGGTAAGACTGTAAATATAGTTTATTAGCAGGGTGTGCCAGTGTTGCCAGTTAAATGATCATAATTGCTTAGCTGCATTCTCATGTTTAATCTGGGTATATTTTTTAGCCATTTTTTTAACCTTTATTACCTTTAACATGGTTATATGGTACACAGCTCTTGAATTCAACATGAAGCTTATAACTGCAACCAAAACCACAAATAAACACTTACAATGAATTATGATTGAAAAATTGTCAAAATATGCACTCCTGTGACGAGCAATTTTCAGGTGAATATCTTTTTGCAACATCCATACTTTACTGTAAAATGTTGTACTATATAGCTTTGCTACTCTGTAGCCAGCCACAAAAAAAAAAAAAGATGTCCTTTTGTGGACAATTCAACCCTTAAAAATACTTTTTGATCTGATGTAATTAGATTTTGCTTAAAGTTTTGCATTCTTTTATGCATACTGTGATCAAGAAAATAAAAAAAAAAAGCATTTCTAAACTACAGGAAGATAAAGAATTTAGATGGTACCTGCCACAATGAGTGTTAATAATTGTGAAAGATAAAGTGGTTGTAAACCCTCACTTATAGCCAGTGAAGTGACTGGCCTCAGATGGTATACAGAGATTAAACAAATCATCCTACATAAGTTGTACTTGTTTATCTCTCAGCTCTGAAAAGCAGGGGGAGCTGAAGTTATATCAGCAAGGAGAGTTGATTGAAGGGAAGGGACACCCTACCCCCCCCCCCCCCCCACACACACACACACGCACACACTCACAACACAAAGGAACAGAGCTGAGGCTGTCAATCTGCTGGAGGTCCCTGTTACAATTTTTCTCTTGGTGTCAAGAACACTTTTCAGAAGTAATTCATGCTTATAGCAGAGGAACGAGGCAGCAGACAGCAATGACACTTTGTGCTCTGGATTGAGACATGCACACACTATAAAAAGCTCCACAGCGCTGTGGTAGTTAATTGAGAACTACAAGCCGACAGCCACAAAGGCTGTCGAGATTTGTAGTTCATTCATTCACGGAACTCTGAATGAATGACATGACCCTGTGGGCAGAGCCCTGCACAGCCATGCTGTTTTTAAAAAGTGACAGCTTGTATGGGGACTTCTCTCCATACTGCGGACACAGAGGAAGGGAAATCGGGCGGCAGCTGCAGCATTGGAACCATGTTACATATTCCACCCTAAATGTGGGTGGAACATGTAACATGTTCCCAAAGGTGAACTTATTCTTTAACATGGCCAAGGAGTGCATACAGAACTAGAATCATTCCAGATCTGTCTGTAATTAGCTGGATTAGTATAAATTAATCCTTTATAGACACTTTAAAATAGTTCTCTAAATAAAATTACAGGTGCCTTTTATTTGAAGTCGGAATTCCTTTTTTATTCAACAATATGTGTGCAATAATTTATATGAACGTCAGAACGCATTGGAACTTTACTAAGGCTTTAACTTAATACGTTTTTTCAGGAAACGGCATTCATCCATTTACAATGTTTATTAATATAAATGCTCTCACTAGTACCGGTTTCTGTGCACTTGCATACCCAAACTTGGCAAGAGCTTCAGGGCACTGGAAACACTCAGTTGCTTGGAGCAGAAAAGATTAATTGTACCATTCTGATCATTGCCAGCTGTGTCATATCATATGCTATTACTGCTATTTTGCGTGTCTTGTGTCTACATTACTATTGCTTCCACATCCATATAATACTTCCAAAATTAGCTGATTTTATTTGTTTTCTACAACATCCCCGCCAGGAATCTAGATTCACTTGTTCACATCAGCTGGTCATTTGCATTGTGAAAGTTTCTGTACTTTGTAAAATATTGTCCATAAAGTAAACGCAGTACACAAAAGGGTATAAAATTAGATCTGCACATTAAAGCAGGCCTGCACATACCACCATTTTTGTCTAGTTTTTTTTTGCTTCTTGAATAACAGTCTGCTAAGTCACCCAGCTTTGCACTGTGAGATGCAGCTTGGGGGGTATGCCTATGTCCAGGGGTGGACTAACAACTCATGGGGCCCCTGTGTTCTTGCCCAAACTCAAAATAGCCTATGAAAAAGCAATAAAAGAAAACTGTATGTAAACAATTTCAACTAAGTTTCTATGGGCTTTTTCACATCAGGTGTCTTGTCCCAAAGCAAGACAAAGCAAAAAGCCTTGATCCCTATAAGGCCAGTTCACACTACTGGGCTGCAGTGGTGTGCACTGGAAATCTGGACAGTATGTGGTACTTTTTCATTGTAGTGTGGTGTGAAACATCCACTGCATTACACAGTAGCCAGTAGAGCGTAATGAAAGATCACTTGTGACATTTCAATAAAGTTCTAGCACAAAAAAAGAAAAGGTCAGAATGAACAGGTAGTGATAAGTCAACTAAAATATAAATCACAGGTGAATTAGTACATTTTTGGTTTTCATTTGAGTGAAGAATCATACATTTCATGAATCATGATTTCCTGTTTTACTGAACTGTATGATTCCCCCCCCCCCCATTGGTTTAATGGCAAAGGAAAGATTGCCATGTTCAGATTTAATGTTTTATAATTATTTTATCTGTGTCTATTAGAAAGCTTTGGGTAACTAGCATATTGGGGTATGAAGAGTTAGTGCTGAAAGAGACATCGCAGTGCAGTACTACATGGCAGGGGCAGACTGACAACTCATGGGGCCCCTATGTCCTTGCCCAAACTCAAAAAAGCCTATGAAAAAGGTACCAGGGGCATCTCATAGGGCCCCCTACTGACCCCGGGCCCTCGGGCAGTGCCCGAGCTTCCAAATGGTCAGTCCACCCCTGCTACATGGTTACCATGAGCAGCAGAAGGTCTACAGTCAGTTAATGCAGCCTGTTGGTAGCATGTACCTGTTATGGGTGGACCAGCCTCTAGAAGCAGGGGGAGAGGTTGTTGGCACTCCTTCCACTGTGGTCTGCCTCCCATAGCACCAGGAGTGGACTCCCATCACAAAGGAATGCATCATTTACAGAAGTACAGAAGCTCAAAAGTCAAGTCAAATGCACATGTGGAGCCCTCACTGCTGCTGAGAACAGTAGTGGAAAACACTGGACAGGTGGTTGTGGACAAGGCTTAGTGTGTTCATCCTAATTGCAAATTTCAGTGGGAAGATGCACATTTACACAGGGATCTGAAAGTCACTGTAAGTGGAGAATAGTTATGGTGAAAATGTGCATGTTGTACGTTCATCTCTAAAAGTAGAGGCCCGTCTTAAGATTAAGTATTCCCCCATGACGGCCTTAGCCTTGTCTCAGGGCATTGGTGAAAATGGCACAAGAATAAAAGATATATATGAGTAAAGAACCAGCACCACGAAAATTGTATAAGACAACAGTAAGCTGCAGAAACTAGCCTATAAACTTATAGGATATACAAAACTTCAAAAAAATAGGTTGCGCTTAAATACATACAAAAGTGTAACAAAAAATGTAACAAAACAATAAGAAACAATATTTTAAATCAAAATAAAATCCAGCAAAAACAAAAAAGTCTGTGAGGACGTCAATGACGAAAAGCTTAGGGCGGTGCCTTTTGATGTGATGTTCAGCACGCTCCTGGTCTGCTTGCACGTTGCATGTGCATGTTTAGCTGGGTCTGAGTCGCTTGTATTCATTACACACACTGTCTATACTGGTGTCAGTCTGGACACCTTGCTTGTAAGTGCATTTCTTCATTAAAGTTTGATGCTTTTTAAAACATGCTGCACCATGATTGTTCGCTTTTTTCTTTCTAGTGACGGTCTGATCATCTCTCAGTTTGGATACTAAATCACCTTTGACGTGAATTTTCAGCTTTGCAGCACATCATCTGTTGGAGTTCATCCCTCATTTCTTCAGTGTTGCTGTCACCATATTATT
The DNA here is from genome assembly GCF_062004578.1 of Staurois parvus. NCBI lineage: Eukaryota > Metazoa > Chordata > Amphibia > Anura > Ranidae > Staurois > Staurois parvus. The sequence goes on from NW_028320218.1 coordinate 84,350, forward strand.
CATTGCTCCCAGAGTAGCAAGTACTGGTTTTTCAGCAATCAGCATATTACTCTGGTGAGTTCTATTTAACCATTTCTGGTGGTGGATTCACTTGGTGATTAATTATTTTGGACATTGATTATTTGAACTTTTGGACTTTTTCATTTTTGCTGGATTTATTTTGATTTAAAATATTGTTTCTTATTGTTTTGTTACATTTTTTGTTACACCTTTGTATGTATTTAACCGCTTGCCGCCCTGCCACTGTATATATACGTGTGCAGGGCGGCAGTGGAGCGCAAAAGCACGTTTTAAAACGTGCTCCGCGCTCCCGACACATTCGCGGGTAGGGGGCGCGCGCGAGCGCTCCCGCCGACCCGCGGGTGACACGATTCGATCCAGGAGGGATCAATCATTAGATTTCAGCCAGTGATTTCTGGCTGACATCACATGATCGGTCCCTGTCCTATCCTGTCCTGTGTTGACATTTACACAGGACAGGATATGATGTCATTCTTCTCTGCCTGGACACATTCCGTTACAGACAGAGAAGAAGACACAGTAAACGTGAGTAAAACACTACACACTGACAGTTAGAACACTCTAGGCCACATTTAACCCCCTGATCGCCCCCCCCCCAGTTAACCCCTTCACTGCCCTGTCACCAGTGTCACTGATCAGTGAAGCGATTTTTACTGATCACTGTATCAGTGTTGCTGGCGACTTCCGATAGTGTTAGCGCCCCTCCCAGATAGCGCCAGTTTTCCCGCTAATACACCAGTAGTCCCGTCTAACCCCTTGATCGCCCCCCCCCAGTTAACCCCTTCACTGCCCTGTCACCAGTGTCACTGATCAGTGATCCAATTTTTACTGATCACTGTATCAGTGTCGCTGGCGACTTCCGATAGTGTTAGCGCCCCTCCCAGATAGCGCCAGATTGCCCGCCAGTACACCAGTAATCCCGTTTAACCCCTTGATCACCCCCCCCAGTTAACCCCTTCACTGCCCTGTCACCAGTGTCACTGATCAGTGAACCAATTTTTACTGATCACTGTATCAGTGTCACTGGCGACGTCTGATAGTGTTAGCGCCCCTCCCAGATAGCGCCAGATTGCCCGCCAGTACACCAGTAATCCCGTTTAACCCCTTGATCTCCCCCCCAATTATCCCCTTCACTGCCCTGTCACCAGTGTCACTGATCAGTGAACCAATTTTTACTGATCACTGTATCAGTGTTGCTGGCGACTTCCGATAGTGTTAGCGCCCCTCCCAGATAGCGCCAGTTTGCCCGCCAGTACACCAGTAATCCCGTTTAACCCCTTGATCGCCCCCTCCCCCCCCCCAGTTAACCCCTTCACTGCCCTGTCACCAGTGTCATTGATTACAGTGAACAGATTTTTACTGATCACTGTATTAGTGTCACTGGTGACTTCCGATAGTGTTAGCACCCCTCCTAGATAGCGCCAGTTTGTCCGCTAATGCACGGGATTTTTTTTACCAAAAACATGTAGCAGAATACATTTTGGCTTAAATTTATGACTAACTTTGAGTTTACGATATATTTTTTTATAGCTGAAAGTAGAAAATATTGTTTTTTTTCAAAATTTCCTGTTTTTTTTGATTATAGCGCAAAAAATAAAAAGCGCACAGGTGATCAAATACCACCAAAAGAAAGCTCTATTTGTGTGAAAAAAAGGACGTAAATTTCGTTTGGGTACAGCATTGCATGACCACGCAATTATCATTTGAATTAGTGCAGCGCTGTATAGCAAAAAAAGGCCTGGTCATTAAGGGGGGTAAATCCTCTGGAGCTCAAGTGGTTAAGCACAACCTATTTTTTTTGAAGACAAGAATAAAGGTACCCCATATGTGTGGAGTGGAGTGATCTTGTCACAGGTGCCTAGCATAGCCCAGAGGAACCCACCCCAGGGGTAGTCCTCTAATGTAACTCACATTTGGCCGCCAATGATTTCAAAGGGAACATGGAGGAAGGTCCATCAGCTATCCCCTGCCCTGCTGACAAGCAATGTAATCCTTGTTAATCAAGACGTGCCATAGGTAGCACTAATTCACTAAATGACAGGTTCCCAGCTGCAGGAGTTTAAATTTACCACCAAGAATCCTGAGTGACATCAATGATGTCACCCGGGATTACTAATGATAAATTTAAACTACACAGCATTGGGAATCTGTTTCTTAGCAGTAAGTGTGTGGTGTGTACAACCCACCCCAATTAATTCATTGTAGACTTCTTAGATGTTCGGATTCAGGTTCAGAGTTTTTGACAAATTTCAAAGGCATACTCAAGCAACACCAGTGCTGGTCAGTTCTTCACATATTGTAAGGATGGCCGCTAGCTTCTGCAGTACATATCACCTAGAACAATAGATTTCATTCAATAGGGCAGTGCAAAGAACAGTGATTTTATACAAAGTGCAGAAACACATAACTTCAAATCAAATGTGCCTATAGATTGCTTTGGCAAGGCTCCAGTCCTAAAACAAGTTATTATTCTTCTCCACAGATTTCTTTATGGACTCCATGCTACCTTAAAGTGGAACTTTAGTCAGAAAATTAAGTCCTGATAGATCACTTCAGCCTGACCCCTTTTGCAGGTATACAGTCAGGTCCATAAATATTGGGACATCGACACAATTCTAAAATTTTTGGCTCTATACACCACCACAATGGATTTGAAATGAAACGAACAAGATGTGCTTTAACTGCAGACTGTCAGCTTTAATTGGAGGGTATTTACATCCAAATCAGGTGAAGGGTGTAGGAATTACAACAGTTTGCATATGTGCCTCCCACTTGTTAAGGGACCAAAAGTAATGGGACAGAATAATAATCATAAATCAAACTTTCACTTTTTAATACTTGGTTGCAAATCCTTTGCAGCCTGAAGTCTGGAACGCATAGACATCACCAGACGCTGGGTTTCATCCCTGGTGATGCTCTACCAGGCCTCTACTGCAACTGTCTTCAGTTCCTGCTTGTTCTTGGGGCATTTTCCCTTCAGTTTTGTCTTGAGCAAGTGAAATGCATGCTCAATCAGATTCAGGTCAGGTGATTGACTTGGCCATTGCATAACATTCCACTTCTTTCTCTTAAAAAACTCTTTGGTTGCTGTTGCAGTATGCTTTGGGTCATTGTCCATTTGCACTGTGAAGCGGCATCCAATGAGTTGTGAAGCATTTGGATGAATATGAGCAGATAATATTGCCCAAAACACTTCAGAATCCATCCTGCTGCTTTTGTCAGCAGTCACATCATCAATAAATACAAGAGAAGCAGTTCCATTGGCAGCCATACATGCCCACGCCATGACACTACCACCACCATGCTTCACTGATGAGGTGGTATGCTTAGGATCATGAGCAGTTCCTTTCCTTCTCCATACTCTTCTCTTTCCATCACTCTGGTACAAGTTGATCTTGGTCTCATCTGTCCATAGGATGTTGTTCCAGAACTGTGAAGGCTTTTTTACATGTCGTTTGGCAAACTCTAATCTGGCCTTCCTGTTTTTGAGGCTTACCAATGGTTTCCATCTTGTGGTGAACCCTCTGTATTCACTCTGGTGAAGTCTTCTCTTGATTGTTGACTTTGACACACATACACCTACCTCCTGGGGAGTGTTCTTGATCTGGCCAACTGTTGTGAAGGGTGTTTTCTTCACCAGGGAAAGAATTCTTCGGTCATCCACCACAGTTGTTTTCCGTGGTCTTCCGGGTCTTTTGGTGTTGCTGAGCTCACCGGTGCGTTCCTTCTTTTTAAGAATGTTCCAAACAATTGTTTTGGCCATGCCTAATGTTTTTGCTATCTCTCTGATGGGTTTGTTTTGTTTTTTCAGCCTAATGATGGCTTGCTTCACTGATAGTGACAGCTCTTTGGATCTCATCTTGAGAGTTGACAGCAACAGATTCCAAATGCAAATAGCACACTCGAAATGAACTCTGGACCTTTTATCTGCTCATTGTAATTGGGATAATGAGGGAATAACACACCTGGCCATGGAACAGCTGAGAAGCCAATTGTCCCATTACTTTTGGTTCCTTAACAAGTGTGAGGCACATATGCAAACTGTTGTAATTCCTACACCGTTCACCTAATTTGGATGTAAATACCCTCAAGTTAAAGCTGACAGTCTGCAGTTAAAGCACATCTTGTTCGTTTCATTTCAAATCCATTGTGGTGGTGTATAGAGCCAAAAATGTTAGAATTGTGTCGATGTCCCAATATTTATGGACCTGACTGTACATTACAAATAAGTGCCTATACTGTTTAAAATTCAGTAATACAAGGTTTTACTCTGCTCTGCACATGCTCAGCTGTTCTCTATTTTTGGCACTGTGCTGAAAATGTAGAGGCCGTTGTGTTACTAGCCTAAAGGTTGCAGCTGCTCAGGGCTTTGGGCTTCAGCAAAATGGCAGCCTCCAGCAAGAAGAAACATGAACGATGCTGGAAGTAATTTACAGCAAATACAAATTTTGGTGTGTAGTGTTAATCTTGTAGGAGCTGCAGGAATACTGTCCAGATCTTCCCTACAAGCTTTGCCCCACAGCCAAGCACACAGGCTCATTCACACACCAGTCTAGGGGTGTTGTTTTGGTTGTCGTTATTTTTGGAAAACCTGGATAGGGTTGAGAGGATTAGATGGGATACTCCAAAAACAAGAACTATGTACAACTTGAGGACTTAGGTATTCTTCAGTGCAAGCTATATTGAAGTCTGTGCTGGTAGCAAACAGTAAACTGCAGCTTTAAGGTAGTAGTGGTAGTAGTAGTTGTCACGATCGCGGCGTCAGACCCCAGACCTTCTCACCGAACTCGTGACAGAAGGACTGGCCAATCCAGACCACGATGTGACGTGCGTAACAATGCCACACCCAGCTACACCCTACACAGCGATTTTCCAGCTAATGGATTTCAATCTGTGCCTGCAGCCTGGATGCGCTTGTTACTGGGTCAGGTTAATTACACAACTGACCCTTACACACTGCCACCACCCCTTTTTTGTACAGAGAAAGAGGAAACTCTCTTTATCAAATATACACTATAATGGTTGAAAAGTTTGTTCTGGATGTGATCACTTAACCGACCACAGCTGTTGTGATCTACCAGTGAGCCTAATTAATGTGAGAATACGTGCACGTAGAAGTAAGACACTGGCACATAAATGCAGTTTGCCAACTTCCTAAAATTCTGTTTTATTTAGGAACTAACAATAACATTTATAGGTCTCATGATGCAGGCAAAGCATATACATTGATTGGGTGAAAAGTCCACTAGGTTTCTGTGTGTTCTTCCATCCGTGTTGATATCTTCCAATCATTGTCCCCAAAACGACTCATTCCCTTTTATGGGGGTTGTTTACGTTAAAAGATACTTTTCTTCTAATGAATCACCTAGGGTGAGACTCCGGATGAAGGCTCCATCTTAATTATCATTGTTCTGTCAACCTATATCTGATTGTTTACTTAAGAGAGTAAGGAATTTAAAGAGCAAGAAGCAGAAAGTAGCAAGACTATAAAATTGTCATTTTACTGATCATCTAATAGAACGTGGACTGACAGACAGGGGATTGTAGTGGATTGTGATAGACAGTCCACGTTCTATTAGATGATCAGTAAAATGACAATTTTATAGTCTTGCTACTTTCTGCTTCTTCGGAGGATTGGAGGAAACTGTGTAAAGAGAAGAAAGGGCTTCTAATGAAGCAGAACATGTTAAAGACAGCAGAAACTTGGTTTAATGTGGCCCGCGCCCTACACCAGAAGGGGTGAGTGGAGCAAGAGCTGAATCAGGACGGGGGAGTTGTATATGTATATTACAGGAAAGGAGACGTGCCCAGCAAGGCAAGGTGCCACCCCCCTATAATGATGGCCCGTCCTGGAGGCAAGAATTCGTAAATTGCAATTAAGCGCTTTAGAAACAGTAACAGGAAAATCTGGAAAATGAGGGGCTTCCTCACGGCAGCAGGGACTCCTGTAAAGCATGGAAAGGTGATCAACCGCCTTATGGACTCTTACTACCAGCCCAAGTGGCTATACTGAAGGTGAAGGCCCACGGTAAATTGACCACTATGGAAGCAAAAGGAAATCTGGCAGACATGGCTGCTAAGCAAGCTGCGGTCAGGGAGCAGGAAGAGGATGAAGAGATGTGCAGTGAGGTGGTGCCTGTGTTAATTCATCCGCCAAAGGACAGTCAACTCCAGGAAGCCCAGGATAACACTTCAGAAGAAGAAAGGAAGGAGTGGATACAGAAAGGAGTTGGCTGTCCTTGGGCTGATGAACATGTCTGTCCAATACGGTCACCGCAGGCCAATTGGGCAGAGGATTAAACAAACACAGTAGCGTCTCTTTAGAGGCAGGAATTCTAACACTTTCAGAAGGAAAGATTTATTACTAAAAGAGTCAAACAGGTGCAATAAAATATTTACAGGAAAAGATGTAACTAAGAGATATATATATATATATATATATATATATATATATATATATATATATATATACACACACACACACACAAAGAACCATAGCACAGCAAAGAGATAACAGGGAGAAGTTAAAGGGTTAAGTTACTTGCCATTTAAGCCTTTGATGTAAGCAGATCCAAGTTGCAGAGCGAAAGGGTCTCCATAGGTGGTATTGATGTTACAAATGGGAGATGTCTTCAACTTACTTAATAGGCCTGCTAGCCTGTGTTTTTAAAGTCCCCCAGCAAGGGGGTGGCTCTGAGTAACTGACCAATACTCTGTTTAGGGAGGGATCGTCGGGCGGAACTCTGAATTAGAACCAACATCTTTCCTAATCCATATTTTGGCCTACAACTTTCTAGCTGCACAAGCGGCAACCTCTCCGCGGGTATTTTATTATGCAAATAAGTCTAAGGATCATGTAGATATGAATTATGAGATTGTAGACCTCACGGTTCACGAGATCTATGTTTCTGCTTCCCTGAGCGTGCAAAATGAATGGAGAGATCTATCAGAACGTTCATCTGCGCGTTGGCCATCTGACGAGGTGCCCGGTTTTTATGTAAGTCTTCCATATTTCAAGATATGAAACATAGGGGAAAAACTGACTTGAGGAATGTTCATTTAATTCTGTCACCTACGCTGTTAGGTTTTATGAGGTTTCAATCTCTTTCAATTCCTGGGAAAAGCTGCCGTATCTTGGTTACGAGGTGAGAAATTACACATGTTCTCTGGCAGAGCAGCACCACGTGGCTCCTTGCTGGGATCTGGCCTGTGACACTTTTAACACACACACATCTGTCACTGTGCCTCTCAGAAAGGGAGGCGGAAGGAGAAGAATAAATGAATACTTTTAATAAAAGGGGGACTCTGCATCCATCTCTGATGCGCAAGTTTGCTACAGTAGTTAACTGTAAATCTCTCTTACAGCCACAAGAGCAGAGCCCTTTAAGATTAAATGGACAAAGCTCTTCAGGATACCATCTGATGCCAATTTTGACTAGACCAACAACTGACTCTCTAGCACCAGAGGGGTATTAGCAGCACAAAAGTCTCTAAGATCCTTTAAGAATGTCTGTATTCACAAGACCCAAGGACAACTAGTTGCCTTCTTCCATAATACCAGACCAGATATTCAGTAGGCGGACCCTTAGTCAGTTCTTAGCAGCACTCTCAGCATTTAGGCCCTCAGGTCACCCACCTGAAGCCTTGCAACAGCAGATATGTGGCAACAATGGCCTAGAGGGGCAGAAAGCCCCCTCCAGGATAAACTGGTCCTCTTCTGTAAAAGACACAGAACTCTTTGTGCTCACTGAATATATACAGTCTCCCAGCATGCCATCAGAGCCTACCTCTCTGGGATAGGCCAGGGCTGTATCAATATTCATGTTGTCATCTACATAGCGCCTCACCTATCATCCAGAAACTTCTCAAGCTCTCTGGCTGCAGGGGGAGCTATTGGACTAGCAGCAGCTGAACACACTGAGCAGACCTGACTAGCAGAATGCAGCTTTACTGAGTACAGTGAACAAACTATGATTTTACCTAAAAACAAACAATCAAAGTCACATAGACTACTGTGTGGTAACTAAATTTACCTATCAAAACACATACTAAATCTATCTATCTAAACCTAGCACCTATCTAGGAGGGTGCTACATGTGGAATCAGGATTCATTGTCATTCAAAGTATACCTCATAAATTTATAAGGATAAAACTGGGCTTGTTATATTTCCTTTATTACGAAGCAAAACTAGAATTAATATAACATGCGTCTCTAAAAAAGAGTTAGTCTTAAAGTGACACTAAACTGTATCCCAATCCTCCAAAAATAATCTTTACACATTCACTACTTAATGATCCTGTACTCTATATTTCAAGTTTCCGAAACTTTCCTTTTCCCTTAACTTCTGTTTGGAACAAGCAGTGTGTGTTAGTTGTGGTCATGGGCTCTGCTCTATGTATGCTACAAATCCCATAGTTTGTAGTCTCCAGTCCATCTTGGCAAAAAAGGGTGGCTACAATCCACATACAGTGGGGCCATGGAGAATGAACGTAGTCACCCAAAAACAGAAAGCCAGACCACAGCAGGCATTTGGAGACTTGGAGGAGGCTGGGAGCAACAAAAAGGTACAGTTTACAGTTAATAATTCTGTACATACTTAAATATATTTTTTTATTTTAAACCAAAGTTTATTGTCACTTTAAAATCTGACTGCCTGCCCACCACTCCTGCATTATATTTTAAAAAGGTACTTTGGCACTTACAGTGTCTAGTTGCAAAGGGCCAAAAAGTAATTTACCAAGTAAAAACTACTTTCAAGTGCTATAAGGAAAAATTAGATTTGTAAAACTGTAAAATGTCTGTTATGAAAGGGCTGCTTTTTAGGGTCCTGTGTCAGTAAATGGTATATAGGTATCACACATCTGTTTTCAAGAACTATTTGGGAAATGAATTGCTGACGAAGGAAACATGCCTTACTACAGCACAGTGCTGCCTCAGTACTGTACTCAGAGAAGATTTGACTATTCATAGCTAAAAGCTGCTGGCTTGGAAAGACTGAAATGTGTAGGTGTAATGCTCCGCTAGCTGCCACATTGCTCTCATTAAAGTGGAACTGTAATTTCTAATTTCCATGTAATAGCAAGACAGCTGAGCACTCCAATCTTATATTGCTTATTAAGCAAGCTGTATTCGTGATTTTCAGAGAAGCTGATGATACTTTTGTGCCTTTCAAGGATTTACTAAAGGTCTTGATAATGTGCCAAAAAGTTCACAAATGTCACTGACTCTTGCTGCTTTCTACATCTTTACTTACACTTCTAGCACAGGGATATTCTTTATCAATTTTTTGCACATTGCAAATTGGCAGATTTTAATATAATCACTGGATTTAAAGACAAGGCATGAATAAAGATTTCTGGATTTTATTATAAATATAAAATGAGAGTGCTTAGTTCACATTCTCCAATGTGGAATATCTTTTGATTACTTAATTAAATAACATATTTGTAGCACCAAATATATGTGGAATTTCATATCCGTAATAATGCTGACATATACATAATGGCAAGCCTTTTCAGAGATTTAAGATTATCACAACAATAATTGCATAAAGTCTGACTTTAGCTTCTGTTTAAGCATGTTATTTTTAATTTTGTAGGTATTATAATAGTACATGGTATATATTATGTAAGTAAAAAAATTTCTTTATCCTTCGTTCCATGATTTCCTTGGCAGGCAAGAAAGCAGACATAGCAATTTTAATAGAAAAATTGGATTTATCTGAGCAAGAATCAATCTTGAGAACTGTGGTTTCAGGAAATGTCCTTTATTAGACATAGCACGAATGCAGGAGAGGCTTTTTACTTTTTATATGAAAATATTATGGTATTATAAAAGATAATTACAAATAGATCATACCTACAGTAAATATAAAGAATGAAATATGTCCTGAAATGCTAATTTCATCTACTACAGAAAATAATCCTGGGTATACAAGTGAAATTTGACAACTACCTCAACTGAACTGAATGGATTCCAAATAAAGCTTTTTTTTCGAAAGGAAGTTAATTCTCTTGCTCACAAGTGATTAAAATTAAAATTTACAGTGTAGCCCAACATCCAGGAGGTCATAAAGCTCCATCTTCGGAAGCTGATGTATTCCCATTTGTGGAAGATTTTGCGGTCTTCAAAGCTGGCCATACAGGGTTAGTTCACCTGTTGGCTGAATAAAAAAAATTATATATTCTGGCAGTGGCCACAGTTGTCAGAATACAGTGGATGCAGCTGCTGATCAAGGAAACATTTTCAACATGCCCCTTCCACAGAAGTTGATCAAACAATTGATTTTGGTTAAGGAGGGGAGCCCACACAGTAATCGAAATTGGACTGGTCCCTGCTGAACTGGCTGAATTTCGATCAGCTTTAGACTTAAAGCAGAACTTCATTCTCTCAATCAACACTGACTATTTTTCATCCTTATGCTGCTATCATTACTAAATAAATATTATTATTATTATACAGAATTTATAAAGCGCCAATAGTTCGCTCAGCGCTGTACATTACAAAGGGGGACAGAACATGTGACAGAACAATACCAATACAATGCAAAACATGAGGGGATTGAGGGCCCTGCTCTTTCGAGCTTACAATCTAGGAGGGGGGGGGATGGTGGCACAGGAGGAGATAGCTGTGTGGGATGGAGTGGTAGGAAGAGTGGAGGAGGTCGGCAAGTTAGCAGGGGGTGGGGTAGGCTTCCCTGAAGAGATGGGTTTTCAGGGTGCGCCTAAAGCAGAGGAGAGTAGGTGATAATCTGATGGGTTGGGGCAGGGAGTTCCAGAGGATGGGTGACACCCTGGAGAAGTCCTGGAGGTGGGCATGGGAGGAGGAGACCAGGGAACTAGAGAGAAGGAGGTCTTTTGAGAAATAGAAAGGTATATTATATTTACTTGTTTAATACTTTTTTGTTACATTCCTTCAGTTACTTCCTGGCATGTCATACATCCCAGGAGTCTTCAGGAGGGCAGGAGGGTTTTCCCCAGTATAACACTGTGCATTGTTACTGTAATACAGATTTATATTTGACCACAAGATGGTAGTGTGTAGCATTTTGCTCATCATAGTCCCTATACAGGTGAGAAGAGACTGCTGTGACTGGTATGCTGATGACAGAACTTTCTTCACAGTGAAGCTGGGACTGAACTACACAGTCCATGAATGCTCACCAGGGGGTGTGGGAAGATATACAAGTAAAAGCCTGGGAAAGCAATGGGAGAGTTGGAGAGAGACTTTGCTGTGTAAAGAGCATGTGTGTTGAGAGCTCTCACGCCACGTGGACCTGAACCGGACTGGGTTAGGCCGAGAAGCTACAGAGAACACTGTTTAGCCAAGCATCCAAGGGGAAGAAGCAGGCTTGTGGAGAGCTGTTCGCTGCAGAAGAGTGAGAGCCATCACCAGCACAGCCACATCCTCAAGAGAAAAGAGGGGCCCTCATCGCTGGATGCTCACTGCTATATTGATTGTTACAACAGGACTTGGTGAGAGGTTTCTAACCCATTTATTGAAATTTGCAGTTACAAACAGTTGCTGCCATTCAGGTTCTTCAAGTTTCAGACACTCTTCAGCATAGGCCGCTACTAATGATACATGCGCCAGTGCCCCTCGCTGTTGTAGATTGCCATTCTTGTAATGTCATCACGGTCACTGCCTGCAGAATACTGAACTGAGTTGGCCCCCTGCAAGGAAGAACCATGTATCTACTTCCATCTAAGCTCAAGCGATCTATCCAAGTAAAGAATCTTGCTGCTTAAGTTCAACTTTACTCTTTAAAGGGGCACACCCCCTTTTCTCTTAAAGTGAACATTACCTGCTATCAAATCACAAAAGTGACTCTTGCTTCCAATTCAATTCCTTAAAGTGACCTTTCCCACCAACTTCACATATTAAGGAAAACTTTGCCAACCACTTTTGCTCTTAAAAAGGAATTACTCTGTTTCTCCACATCTTAAAAGGGACTGCACCTTTTGCTTCCTGCCAACATAAGGGCCCAAACTAGGCCGGTAGAAGAATAAATCTTCCAGGTTGTTTCTGCTCAGGGATTATCTTTCTTAGAAGTACTGGTGTGCAGGAAATTTTACACATTTCCTAGAGCTTAAGCCTAGACTCTCCTTACTGAGGGCCTATAAGTGAGGTAGCCTGAATCTGCTTGTCTCACTTGGGGAGTAATCTATCAGTTGGAGGGTTAGTCCTGCAGGATAAGTGGCCACGCTAATAAGTATATTTGTACAATATTGATGGATTTCTATGCTGAATCACTTTGTTTCATTGTGAATCTTTGTTAAATGTTAAATTGCCTACCTTCCTTTTTTATTCATCTTAATGCAACTTAATCATTTATTTTACATTGGTGTGCGAGTATTGTCCTTGTGTGGCAGCCAGGAGACACCCTGGCCAAGGCACTGTGGTGTCAGTAGGGGTGTAGTTCTGTCTAGGGCCTAGTGACAAACAGAGAACCCAAATATACCAGCGGCGCCTGCAGAGGTAACTCTACATGCACACCCTCTTGCCTGCATACCTCAGCTAAGGGCAGATGGATTCCAGGAAGCAAATGCTAGATAAATCTGACCTTACTTAAGATGGCCACGTCCAGAAATGCTAGGGGGTGTTTTTAAAATAGATTTCTCAGCAAAATAAGACATGGAGGCATGAATGGATAGGTAAGTTTACTTTGAATATTAAAAATGAATTAAATAGGGTTTTTGTTTTGTGGTGCTCAGATGCAGTGTAGTTCTGCTTTAAGCTGGCCATACAATGTTGGAATTGCGGCCATTTCACATGGATCAGTTATTATACAGCATCAGTATCTACTTCCTGAACTGGGATGCTGGCTCAGAGATGGCACAATCATGTAAATCTTGGTGCCTTTGCAGTTCTTCAATGTTTTTAACAAATGTCTGACACAGATCAGTCCCTGCTGTATGCTCCCACCTTGTGTTTGCTACAAAGTAACAATGTTGCAGTTTAAATTCTAGAGAAGAAGACTTGGAAAATGCTTCCTTCTGCTTACAGCACACTGATAGGGTTTACATGGTTGCTTCATCCTGGGTCCATCTTAACCACCTCCCGCTCGCCATATAGTACAATGACGGGCGCAAGGTGGTTCTCTCGTTCTGATAGGACGTCATATGACGTCCTTTCATTCTCACCACGCATGCGTGGCTCAGGGAGATCGCTGGTGCACTGTGTCCCTTGGAGCCAGCAGATCACGGAAAGAGCCGAAGATGTCGGCTCAGTCATGTGATCAGCTGATCACATGTAAACGCCGGTTATCGGCATTTCTCTCCTCTCGAGCTGTCATGCTGACAGCTTGAGAGGAGAGCTGGTAATTGGCTTTCTGTGGAGGGGACATGTACACTGATCATCAGGGCACTGATCATCAAGTGCCACCTGTCAGTGTCCATCAGTGCCAGCAGTCAGTGCCCATCAATGCCACATATCAGTGCATACCAGTGCACATCAACGCTACATATCAGTGCCCATCTGAGCTGCCTTTCAATGTCACCCATCAGTGCCAGTCAGTGCAACCTATCAATGCCAATCAGTGCTGCCTATCAGTGCTGCCTATCAGTGCTGCCTATCAGTGCCAGTCAGTGCGGCCTATCAGTGCCATATATCAGTGTCATGTATCAGTGCTGCCTTTCAGTGCCCATCAGTGATGCCTGTCAATGCCCATCAGTGCAATCTACCAGTGCCACCTATCAGTGTCCATCAGTGCAGCCTATCAGTGCCCATCACTGCAGCCTCATTAGCGCACATCAGTGAAGGAGAAAAATCACTTATTTACAAAATTGTTTAACAAAGACTAAGAAAACATTTTTTTTTCAAAATTTTCAGTGGTTTTTGGTTTGTTTAAGAAAAAATAAAAATCCCAGAGGTGATTTAATACCACCAAAAGAAAGCTCTATCTGTCTGAAAAATATGATAAAAATTTCATATGGGTACAGTGTTGCATGACCACGCAATTGTCATTCAAAGTGTGACAGCGCTGAAAGCTGGAAATTGGCCTGGGCAGGAAGGGGGTATAAGTGCCCTGTAGGCAAGTGGTTAAACTAGCCATACATGAATGTGTGGATAGGGGCACTGGCTCATTTATTTTTGATTCGATCCACTGTTTGAATAAAAAAAAAAATGGAAGAATTAAATCCTGTATGGCCTTCTTAAGGCTCTCTTTACACAAGAGCAAACACCTGACATTTGACAGGGATTTTCAACAGGCATCCGCCCAACTGCATGGCTCAAAGTGGTGTACAGTACAGAGTTTAAAGTGTTACTAAACCCGCAACAGTAAAATCAGCCTGTATATGCAGTAAAGCATGCTTGTTATACTCACTGTGGAACCTAAGGGATAATCCTCTACATTGTGTAAAAAAGGCTGTTTTTTTCCCGACTTCTCTGATCCTCCCCTTCTTCCAGTGCCCCCCTCTTATCTCCTGATAAGACATATTGTGTGGAGACACTGCACATGCTCAGTTTGGTGTGTATTGCTAGAGAGGGCTTTTTTTCTTGGGAGAGTGCACGTGATCAGCACAGGGCCAATCAGCACTGTACAGAGAGGTCAGGGGTTCTGCATCCTCCTACATGTTTTAACATGTGCTCTGCTGTACACTGATAGAAGTCACAAGATTGCTCTAACTGCTGATGAGAAAAGGTATTTAGCAGTTTATATTTACTAAAATAATTGCACTTCCATGCATGTTGTGTGTACTGTGGGAGAGTAGGTATAGTGAATGCAGGGTCCTGGGTTTAGTAACACTTTAAAGTTGATACACACTCCTGCAGTTATCAGGTACTGTTTTGTGCTTTATTGACCTTCAACATTTGTCACATTCTGTTTGCCATTCATTTTAACTGCTTCACCTCTTTGAGTGATTGAAGTGCAGGTTGAGAGAAGCAAAAACAATGCAGGCATTGGATACTCTCCTGCAGCCACTGCCAGTGTAAACGTAGCCTTCAATTGGGCATCAGTTGAAACTTAAGCTGACCATTGATGAATCGACTTTCGACTGGTTCAGGACAGACCAAACAAGATTCGATCCATCTTTGGGCAGGCCAATTGAACCCAAGTTGATCCATTGATCATGTCGCTAGCAGTAAGCACTGTGTTCTCCCAGCAGGGACATTTTCTGGCACCCCCTCCCCGGGAGAATATAAAAGCTCCACGGGAGGGATTTCCCATTGAACACTGACTGTGTTGATGAGGAAACAAATAATTTTCTTTCCTTGCAGGAAAGAAAATCACATAATCTATGGCTTGCTGGATGAGGAATAGTTTGGTATAGAACCCTTATCAGTTATTGTATGTAACGTTTCCAATTGCCTGATAAGCTTTCAAACGGCAAAAGAGCATAGAGGCACACAAGACCATTTTGCCCCACCAAAATTTAATTTTTCTTAGTCATGGATAGAATGGAAAAGAGTTAGAACACCTGTCAGTTTTTTTTCTAATGCTCTGTTAGATACACTATATTGCTTAAGCTATTGGGACACTCCTCCAAATAATTGGATTCAGGTGTCCCAATCATCTTCATGGCCACAGGTGTATAAAATCAAGCACCTAGGCATGCAGACTGCTTCTACAAACATTTGTGAAAGAATGGGTCGCTCTCAGGAGCTCAGTGAATTCAAGCATGGTACCGTGGTAGGTTGCCACCTGTGCAATAAGCCATCTGTGAAATTTCCTTGCTACTGTTAGTGGTATTAGAACAAAGTGGAAGCAACTGGGAACAACAGCAACTCAGCCACGAAGTGGTAGGCCACGTAAAATGACAGAGCGGGGTCAGCACATGCTGAAGCACACAGTGCGCAGAAGTCGCCAACTGTCTGCAGAGTCAGGAGCTAAAGACCTCCAAACTTTGTGTGGCCTTCAGATTAACACAACAACAGTGTATAGAGAGCTTCATGGAATGGGTTTCCATGGTCAAGCAGCTGCATCTAAGCTTCACATCACCGAGTGCAATGCAAAGCGTCTGATGCAGTGGCATAAAGCATGCCGCCACTGGACTATAGAGCAGTGGAGACATGTTCTCTGTCTGGCAATTCAATAGACGTGTCTGGGTTTGGCGGTTGCCAGGAGAACGGTCATTTCCTGATTACTTTGTGCCAAGTTGTACTTTGTAAAGTTTGGTGGAGGGGGGATTGTGGTGTGGGTTTGTTTTTCATGGGTTGGGCTTGGCCCCTTGGTTCCAGTGAAGGGAACTGTTAAGGTGTCAGCATACCAAGACATTTTGGACAATTTCGTGCTCCCAATTTTGTGGGAATAGTTTGGGGGTGGCTCCTTCCTGTTCCAACATGACTGCGCACCAGTGCACAAAGCAAGGTCCGTAAAGACATGAATGAGTGAGTTTGGGGTGGAGGAAATTGACTGGCCTGCACGGAGTCCTGACTTCAACCCGATAGAACAATTTTGGGATGAATTAGAGCAGAGACTGAGCCAGGCCTTCTCGTCCAACATCAGTGCCTGACCTCACAAATGCACTTCTGGAAGAATGGTCAAACATTCCCATAGACACACTCCTAAACCTTGTGGACAGCCTTTTCAGAAGAGTTGAAGCTGTTATAGCTGCAAACGGTGGGCCAACTCAATATTGAACCCTATGGACTAAGACTGGGATGCCAATAAAGTTCATGTGCGTGTAAAGGCAGGCATCCCAATACTTTTGAAAATATAGTGTAAGTTTGGACTCACTTCCTGTCCTGGTAAAAGCGTTTAGCCAGACAGGAAGCAAGGAGAACTCTTCAACAGCAGTGATGAGCTTGGGCATGTTCAATCCAGGATATGAAACCCATGTGTGTGAGCCCACCAGGAAGCTGCCACCTGTACTTCCCAATTATCTGTGGCTGCAATATTCCTCACCCCACAGATGCACATATACCAGCAGAGTGTATACATGTGGCTGTGGAGTAGTAAATGCCTTGGCTGCAGGTGACAGCTTGCTGGTTTGAGCAAATAACATGCATAAGAAAAATATACATTTGGGCAGTTAGTATGCAGTATCGTAAAACAGTGATATTTGTAGCATAAAATTTACATGTAGTTCCTTTGTCCTAAACAGGGTCTACTAGTAAATGTAGCTGTGCTGGGTTGTTGATATCCTGGTCGATTTATAGTTTTTGATCATTTGGATTTTCTCCTAAGCCTGGTGTGGCTGTGGTTCCTCCCTTCTGTCAATAGGTGACACTGTGACCTTTGCCATTAGTATGATGAATTGCAGTAAAGCTTGGTTATGAATATGCATACTTTTCTCAGCTAATCAGTAGGATTTTTTGTGGCCACTGAGCATGTTGGGAGAAAGTATAAATATTTGGGAAGGTCAGGTGATGGGTGTCTTCCCACCCAGACCTTGGTCTGGTGTGGATGAGTGAGCAATTGCTGTTTTGGGTAGGCCAGTAGCCTAGGGCCTAGCCATGTGCTTGAGGCTCTGCTAGAGAGAGCCTGTTTGTTCTCTGGGTGCATGAAGGAAAGGATGGAGACCTGAGATGAAGTAGCAGAGGTGACTCTGCCATAGACTGGGGAACTATGGAGAGCCTGGGAAACTGTCAAAATGGCCTTATTCAGAGAATTCCTGCATTTCCTTGTGAGTTTTCTTTTTGTTGCTATGAGAGACAGCTGTTGCTACTAAAGCACATATTGCTGGTCACAGCTTAAAGGCTCTTTTACTGTACTGCTATCTACTCTCTTTTCTTTTTGTTTAAAGAGTCTGCTAGTCTGCTGTTTTTAGATTTGGGGTGTCCTGTGCCCTAACCTTCTCTCACTGCTCTATAAATATATATCATCAAAATCTGCCTTTATCAGGCAGAATACTTGCATTAAAGTTGGAGGGTTGGTATTCTGCCACTGAGTAGTATACACTGTCTTACATGGCAAATCATTAAGTGAAACATAATACGTTTGTGGACCAGGGGTACAAAGTCATTCAGAAAACCAAAAAAGACAAACTTCAAAGGTTGTGGGCCCGTAAAATCCAAGAAGAGTCTCAGGTATGGAGTATAATGCTTCCTAAAAGGCAGTGATACAAGTTCAAGTCCAGAAAACATGATACAAGTTACCGGTAGCCGGAGAGTCACCATATTTCTGAGGCACTGGGCATGTGGTGTGAGACTCACACAGTACATTGTATCGGACCTGTAGTGTAAATGGTGTATAAACCTAAATTGTATAGGCTTATCCACTGTACTGATAGTATCTATAAAACATATGTCAGTTACTTCTGCCCAGCTTTCCTCAGAGAGGTATGGGATAGATTTTAGCCATTTTATGTAGGAAAAAAAAATGGTTGTGCTTCTTTAATCCGTAAACATTTGTAGAAAGTAATCAAAATCAAATACGGGTAAAGCGCTTCCAATATGATATAACAAATCAAATATCACCTCATACCATAACCCTTTATCATAAAGAGATCCCCCCAGTATTCAGTATCCTTTTGTGAATGTGCAATATATATATATATATATATAAATATATATATATATATATATATACACATACACATATATATATTACACATATACACACACAGTATAGCTCTCAAAGGATAAATTAACCTTTTGTCATGGTAAGGAAGCTTCGCGTCGGCACATATCTATGCGCCAACGCTGGGTACCCGTCAGCCGTTCTGGTGCGCATGCTGCTCTTAGAATGGTGCCTTATGGTCTACTATGTTCTGTGCTTGTATCCTGATTTCTGTAACCTACCTGATTTGACCTGACTACGATTGAACTCCGCCTGCACCGACCCGGCTCATCCCTTGACTATCCGCTTGCCTGCTCCTCTGTTCCCGATCTGCCTGATTGATCCTGACCTGGCTTGTCTGATGCTGCTACCTTTCGTGCCTATGACTATCTCTGGCTGCCAGCTGCCACAGTTGCCCAAACCCTCTGCTATACCTTCCTGCTGCTGCACCTGCATCTGCAACCAACCTGCATCCTGGTATTCCAGGTCATCACCTGCCAGCTGTCACTGCAGACCCGTCAGGCACTCGTGCCCCTCCTGGCTCGGTGCCTTCTGTTTACCCTAGGGAGTGGTAAGAGGACGCCCTCTCTCCATGACAGGCTCCCCAACCAGGTAAGTGACACCTTTTTGACAAAAATAATACATGCACATTTTTTTGCAGGTAAAGGAGCCTGGAAAGCATTGCACCAGTGATCAGTAGATTGCTGATGCCATGCAGGTCTCCTGCAGACCTGTCAGAATATCTGCTTGCCGTACAGGGATGTACGGTCAAGCAGATATTCTGACAGGAAGCTTCAATTAACTACTAGTAGTAGTTCATTGAAAACTACAAGCCCACAGCCGCTAAGGCTGCCGGGACTTGCAGTTGATTCATTCCCCGCATGGCCACGCTGTTTTCAAATCTGACAGATAGTATGGGGAAACCTCTCCCCGTACTGTCAAAGCGAGGGGGGGGGGGGGTACTGGGGCGTGTTGGGCTGCAACTAAGGGAACTACTGTAAAAACGGGTGGAACATGTAACCTGTTCCCAAAGGTGAACTTATCCTTTCTCTGTCATTTTTGCCTTTTTTATTTTTGTTTATTTTTCCTCTTTCCACTATATATACATATTCATTCTTCTATTTAAATGATTTTAGGGATAATCTATATATTTTCTAATATTTTTGTTTATACATGTATGTATCGTCATATATACAGTATAGTTATAGGAATAGGATATTTATTCATTCCTATTTATACCTCCTAGATTGTAAGCTCCAAGGAGCAGGGCCCTCCTTTCCCTCTTGTATTGAACTGTAATGCTACTGTATTGTCCCCGTTATATTTTAAAGCGCTGAGCAAACTGTTGGTGCTATATAAATCCTGTATAATAATAATAATAATACACATTATGTGTATATATTATATTTTATGTAATAAGAGCATATGCCATATATCCATGAGTTTTTTTTTTCAGTAATATCTTATAGGTCTTATTTTATATTATTTTCTGTGATATATATATGCCATTTTTTTTATATGCTGTATTTATTATTTATTTATTTCAGGTACTTATATAGCGCCATCAATTTACCCAGCACTTTACATATATATATTGTACATTCACATCAGTCCCTAACCCTCAAGGGGTGTACAATCTAAGGTCCCTACTCACATTCATACATACACATATTAGGGCCAATTTAGACAGGATCCAATTAACTTACCAGTATGTCTTTGGAGTGTGGGAGGAAACCCACGTGGGCACAGGGAGAACAGCTCCAGGCAGGTGGTGCTGTGGTTGGGATTCAAACTAACGACCCTAGTACTGTCAGGCGGACGTGCTAACCATTTAGCCACTGTGCTGCCCACATTTTATTTAATTGTAAGCTATTAGTGCATTGCTTATTCACCTCTTAATCAGATGCCATTTCACCTGTGTTCATGTGCCTTAAGAATTAGGGAATGTCTCTGACATGATTAGAATCGCCCTTATTTCTTGCCTAGTGATTATCTTTGGTTAGATGTTAATTTGTGAGCAGCATGTGATCTCTACAAAGATGGTGGTTGGGGTGTGGTAAAAGGCTGCTATGTCAATCAGGATGCAGTAGATATATAAGAGCATGGTGTTGTTGACTAGCCTCAGCCTTTGAAAAAGCCAACTGGGAAGCAACGCATCAGACGGGCAATGACCGCATCAGACGGGCAATGACCTCATCACGCTGGGCAAAGCTTAGATGCCATTTTGAAAAGTCAAGTATACTAATAGCCTGTGACATGCCTCTGAACTTTTTAACATGTGAGTGGAATTTTAATTTTCTTATGGAAATAAACTAGCAGTCTGTATTATTGGATGTTTCTTTGCTTCCTTTTAATATATATATTCCTGGGAGATCGGTAATGACCAGGTAAATGCTGAAGAAGATCGTGGTCTCTAATAAAAAGTGCAATTGACCCTCCTTTTGCAGCGGGGTCCATGATATAAGGTGAGGAGATACCCATGAGACGTG
This sequence comes from Staurois parvus, assembly GCF_062004578.1. Lineage (NCBI taxonomy): Eukaryota > Metazoa > Chordata > Amphibia > Anura > Ranidae > Staurois > Staurois parvus. The sequence continues at coordinate 105,307 of NW_028320218.1, forward strand.
GTGAAGGGTACAGTGGTGTTTGTTCACGCTGAAGAAAATGATATTGTTGTTCTGACAACATTTAATATATAGACTGAAAATTGCATGAAGACTGGTTGGTGTATGGGACTCTCACATTGGACCAAACGTTTTTGTTTTTTTATGCTTTAAGAGCTATACTGTGTGTGTGTGTGTATATATATATATATATATATATATCTATATATATATATTTTTTTTTTTTTTTTTTTTTTGCACATTCACGATAGGATACTGAATACTGGGAAGGAATCTGGTTATGATAACGGGTTATGGTATGAGGTTATATGATATTTGATTTGTTATGTCATTTCACTAGTATTTGATTTTGATTCATTAACACAGTGGAGTGATTGCACAGGGTGGTAGCTGCTTTCCTGATTCAATCTGACTTAATTTGACTTACTTTTTATTTATTTATTTTCAGTTGTGAGTACTAATAGCGCGGGCGGGGGTGTTCTATTTTTATTTTGTAGAAAGTAGCAGTTTGGTTTGGTTTTCAATATAGTGAGACTGTACCATAGGAAGAGGGGCTAACACTGGTATTAAGGTATCAAATTGAGTCCATATGGCATAGCATATCAGTGGGTACTTAAATAAATATTTGTTGGATATATCCATTTTGGCCAGCAGATCATCGAAAGAGGAATGAATTCCAAACAGGTGTACAGATATAACTTATGCCCTTGGAGAGCCAACAAGTAGAATCTGGATGTGCTAAGAGTTTTGTGAGTTAGGGATTTTCCCACAAGGGAGTCTGAAGTGAGCTACAGGTTTACGAGGGCAAAAGAATGTGTCCTGCTGTGATCCATGCTATGGAACAAATATCCACAGATCGCCTATCACAGGTATAAATAGCAGTACAGAACAATCTGTACCTGGTGACCTGGGGAGAACCCAAAAACTAGTATAAAATAGTGTATTCAGCTGTATATGTATGTTAGTTGGGACACAATAAAATAGTTGTTAAATGTAGGGGTGGCTAAGTCGTCATCAGATTTTGTGACTTGCAGGGAGAACCTGGCAATTTTGGTTTGTGATTTTTTCCAAATAAGTGAGGATATAGCAGAGTCTATATGTTGCACGATCTTGCACGGGAAGAAATATGGGTTATAAATCATACAGGAATTTGGGAAGAAATATCATTACAAATAAGCTGATACAACCTATTAGATTCTGAAGAAGATAATTCCACACCAGCAGTGTACTTACCATCTGAATGAGGATAGGGAGTAAATTGAGGGGTGTGAATTTGGAAATTTGAAAGTGATCTGTCAATTGTAAATGGGAATGCAAGACATAGTCATAAGGATGTGGGGGCCCTTTGGATATGCAGATTCCTTATCACAGCTCACAACCCTGAGATTCAATGTCCTTAAAAACTAGCTGTAAGGCTTAGAAAAAATTTGCTGAACCACCTGTATAAGAGCATCATTAGCATATAATGAGATCTTCGCCTAGAGGGAGCCCCAGCAAATGCCACCATAAGCAAACATAGTCTTGACCAAAAACAAAAGGAAAACTTTACATAACTATTGTACCTTTTATGTTAGTTGGTGGGTATCAGGAGAAAAGCTGGAGGCCAGGTAATAACACTGTGTAGAATAGTGAAGAAGTGCATTTGGCTGTTCTAAATCACTTGCAGCTTTGCATGAAAAATCACGGAGTATTGTATATCCAGGGAGCACAACTTCAGCTGGGCTTGTTGGAACAGAGTGCTCAGACCTGTGTTGAGAAGTCGAGAAAAAAAAAGACCTCAGCATTAACAATATGTAGGTTGCCCTTCTTTCTGACCACTCTTATGATGCTGTCTGTCATTAAGTAGTTGAACAATGGGGTGTGGGAGGCTGCCAGGTGGTAATGGTCTTCCCTTGGTGTGCCCTTTTCACTACAAAGCATTAGGAGGGAGTATTATTTTCCAAATTCCTGAGTCAACCACTGTTCCAGGAAACTAGCTGGATCCAGCCCCTCAGTCTTCTCAGCAAGCCAATTATTTCCAAATGTTGCTACACTGTTTGTTTTCTAAATTATCAGCCTTACCTTCCATTGTTTATAATTTAGTGGATAAAATCTTAACTTAGAGAAAGGAGAGGGTTAATAGTTTCCTCTAAGGAACCAATGTGGGTTTCAGTATATGTGATCCTTTCTCTGATTTTGTGCACATCCTGGCGCTGTATAATAAAATCTAATTTCAACTCTTCAACTTTTCCCAGTAAAGTGAAGTGGTTTACCTGAATGGCTTGCAGAAAATCGGATACAGTAGGTTCAGAATTACCACTGGATGTCTCAAGGTTGGGTGAGGAGGGAGTGCACAGATGCAATTATGTTGGAGTTGATATGCAGGTAAGTGGTGACAGGATTGGAGGCTCCTCAAACAGATCTGGAGTGGAGGCAGGGGAGACACATGGAGGTGTAGTGCAGGTGCCATCTTGGCCAGAATGGGAGGGCATACTCATTTTTGCTGGCAGTTGTCTTCTGCAGCAGCTCATCCACCAGGGATCTAATGCACCCCTAGGAGGCTACAGTTTAGGTAGGCGAGGTTGCCAACTCTGTACAAAATGAAGAGTTGGTCAGGATAATGAAAGCAGTGTGCAAAAGCTGACAGGGAGGAGAACTGTTTTGTTTACTAACATTTCTCCCCCCCTCCCATTGGAGATGCTCAGCAATCACTGGGCCGGGACCCGGTGATTGACAGCTGCGGCACCAAATGGCAGTGCAGGTAGGGCACGCGTGTGCCTTGCACGCGCCCCCTACCTGAAAGTGTAACATCACGTATATACATAATTTTGTGCGCCCATGCCACCCTGTAACAGTATATCTGCTATAGGGCTGACGGGAAGCAGTTAACTCTAGAGTACCACCAGTGGAGCCGCTTGTATTTTTGCCCAGGTCTCCCCTTGCTTCATCCCACAGCCAGGCACAAAGTATTTTCCACAGTCAGGCGCACACACACTTTTGCTTATTGTCCCCAATGACCAGTCTAGAGCGTGTTGTTTTTTGAGATTTATTGTAGAATTAGGGATAGGGATTTTTGTAGGATACTCCAAAATGAAAACTTTTCACACTGAGGACATCTAACTGATCTCCTAGTTAATTACTGTTGATGTCCTTGCTGAAGGCAGATGGAAGACTTCTCTTTAGATTACAGCAACAAGTAGTTTAGGATTGAGCAAAGGTCCTTGCAGTAGCAATGATTGGACAAGCTATTCAGAACACCAGCCAGTGTTCCCTTTTCTCAGACCAATGCTGACTGACTATCGAGCACCACAGGTGTAGCCAAGTACATAGAGTCCCCAAGATCTCTCAGTGTCTGTACTCACAATGCCCAAGGACAGAATGGTAGCCTCCTTCCAATCTTCTCACCGACACCCTTCAGTGATACCAGACAGATCCTTGGCAGACAGCTCCCCTCAGTCAGCGTACAGGAGAACCAGGATCATTCTTTCTAGCTCCAGGCCCTCATACTGCCCACCCGAGCAAATCCCAGGTGAGGCAAGCCTGCCTCCAGCCTGGCTTGGTGTAATGCTCTCCAGGAAAAGACTCAGCCCATGTGTTCACAGAACTTAAATACCACTCCCAGAATGCAATGGGGCCACATTCTGATGCAATTGGCCAGGGCTGTATCCAAATTCATGCTGTTCATTTGCCTAGCTGCTACCCATGTTCTGGAAGGCTCTCATAGCTTCCTGAAAGTAGGTGAAACTCAAGACAAACTTAAAACAGTTTGAGAGCTGCATGAGCAGACCTGACTAAACAATTACAGCACTCTGTTAAGCAGAATACCAGGCTGAATTTACCTTACAGCCTCTCTGTTTAAATAGAGAAACACAACTATACTTCTCCTAACTATACAGATCCTAGAACCCATCTAGGAGAGTGCAACAGAATGTTATTGAATGTTACAAAAAGACATTTCATTTAACTTTTATGCACCAAAAAAAGCTGCAAAGATTGGGACTTTTCAGGAGCTACTTTGGATCAAAACACATACAAACGTATATACACACAAAGATAGTGTAAAGCAACCACATACATGCATAAATAAATAAATGTTTAGCAAAACCTGGTAAATAAATGAGTGATATATAAAATAAATAGTGTAGCACAATCAAATAAATAAATTGTGAAACACAACTAATGAATACATAACTGTCCATAAATAAAAAAATAGGTCCAATAATGGGTCTGATTGTCCCAAAATCCAATCACCAATGTGTATTCAGTGTTGAATTAATCTTCATGGAACAACACCCACTGCACCAATAACCTCCACCAAAGAAAAGACTGTCTGCTCACCTCCAAGGTATGACCATTGAGCTAACAGTAGGTCTAATGCGCGTTACCTTAGGGGTCAATCTCCCATTCACATGCCCCGTTCCTATGCTCCAAAGTTTCGAACATGCAGAGACATCCATGCAAGATAAAAGAACAGCCAATATTGCTCTCTATTTACATTTTTTTTTAAAATACTGCTTAAAGTAAAAATGCCACTTGCAAGATGAGGCACATAACCGTGCTGGGATAAACACTCAGTACAAAATTCCACTAGGCAAGATTGCCGCGGGATGACGTCAGTCATGTCTCACACCTGAGGAAGTCCTGCCAAGGAAGTAATGCGTATAGGTGGGTGGAGCTACACACATGACATCATTTCTCAGCCATCTTACCCCACTAAATATATTATTATTTCTGTCTGCGATAAGGCTAGGGTTGCCACCTCATCCTTTAAAACCGAACACATATTAATTACACAGGTTCTGTGGCCAATTTAACTCATATAAGGTACTATGTAAGTCTAATTACCAACTTAATCAGCCAGAGAAGCTGTGAAATTAATATTTAGGTTTGAAAGGATGAGGTGGCAACCCTAGAAAGGGTATATTTATGAATTATGGGATTCCATAGCAAAATTCTAATGGGGCCCTTCTGCGAACTCTCTCTAGAGTCGAATGTGACAATATGTATCATTAGTTTTAACGAGGTATGCCTAAATCAAGGACAGGAAGCAGGAGCACATAGTTAGTAGAATAATAAAGAGCATTGGATAAAAGGTATAGTTTTAGTAGCAATTATAATAATAACTATAATGATATTTTATATTATGACAAAATGAATAATTCTCCTGCACACATTTACTATCTAACCCTGAGGGCTCGTTTACACCAACCTGCACACTAAAACAGGTTCAGTCTTGTGTCCATTGTTTACAAGTGGTACTTTTACTTGTTACAATACAAGGCACTGTTTGGCCCCTCTTATATGGGACATCTGTCAGTTCTTCAGGCAGACCTGATTGGAAGGTCTATGGAGCCCTCCAATCCAAGCTGGTCCAGTCAACTCCAAAAAAAATAGAAAAGTACTGCATCCTTTTCTGTTTTAGCAGACTGGATTGGAAGTACCATGATTTAAATGGACGGTGGAGTTCGATTATACCTGGCCACCCATGGAGCTCAGAGAAGTCTACCCATGTCAGCTCTGTCTTGCTTGGCTCCGACCAGCAGGGAATCTGCTCACAGATCCCCTGCTGATCAGAACGTCCTCTGCTCAGTGTGAAAAGAAGCCTTGCCCTTTTACCTATTTTTTTTAAACTTTATTGAAATGTCACAAAATGGCATTTTATTCATGTATGTGCACCACAGCTTCACTGCAATGGCATGAGGTGAGTGTTGCAAAAAATGCAATATAATATAATGAAGCATATCTGAATTTTTATGCAATACACCACAACCCATCTCAACGCAATGTTAAAGTGACACCAAACTATATTCTTATTCTCCAAAAAAAATCCATACACATCCATGACATTACCCAGCATGCCTTGGAGCCCCTCACTCTGGGATAGGCTGAGGCTGTATCCATATTCAAAATGCATAGCTTCACACCTATCATCCAGAACATTCTGCAGTAACCTGGATACAGAGGAAGCTAGGCAGGCTACCACTTATTGAGCACACAGAGCAGACCTCACTAAACAATCTCCGCTCACTCAGTACAGTGAGCCAACTATACTTTTACCTAGCAAAGATTACAGCCACTCTGCCTACAACTTTACCTATTGTGACATGGGATAGTTAGCTCTCGTGGTAGGAACTATTTTTAAGCGCTTTGTAGCCCACTTTTATGTAAAGGAAAGTGAAAGTTCACAAACGAATGATTTCCCACACATGGGATTTTCTCCAATTTCAACAGAAATCCATACATTGGAAAATGCTGAGCTGCCTGGTTCGTAAGCTCACTCATCTTCAATTGCAGTACCTTTGCTGGATACTTGGCTCCAGGGGCGGACTGACTATTTGGAAACTCGGGCACTGCCTGAGGGCCGGGGTCAGTAGGGGGCCCCATGAGATGCCCCTGGTACCTTTTTCATAGGCTTTTTTGAGTTTGGGCAAGGACACAGGGGCCCCATGATCCCCTATTGCCTGGGGGCCCCATGAGTTGTCAGTCCGCCCCTGCTTGGCTCTCTAGCCTTCAGAAAAAGCATCCTGCAGTGATGACCAGCTCTGGCCTATGGATGGGGGTTCTCCCACTCCGATAGGAGTCGACCTGACTCCTGGAACTGAGACCTCTATCTTTTGGCTTCCAGCTGGGTCTTCTGACCCCTCCATGAGACCTTTAGTCTCCCCCTACTTGCCACCCCCTGCAGGCTGAACAAATGTTTCTCCATGATCACCAGAGGCAACAACAGACACTTTTGCAAAAACATCTTCACTCCGAATTTGAGCTACATCTGCACTTTCTCCTGTTGCCAAGGTTACCGGGTTACCGGTTTTCCCTTACCATAGATTTGCTGTCATTTCCAAGCACAGCAATTCCAATCTATTTCATGAATTTCAGCTTTAAGGGTGTTGTAATTCTGGTGACCTCGGGGCAACCCTCCAGTACACTGCCTGATACTTTATCCCCAATAGAGACAGTAACTGTACTAACCAGCTTTCTTTGGGCCAAGCTTCCTTTACAGCAACACTCTCAAACTTGGCAAACAATTCCTCTGCGTCATTAGCAGGCAACATGAGCTGGATGAAGTCAGCTATGGGATTGTAGACAGCATGTTTAAGAAACAAATACTAAACAGCAGTGGAGGTTAATTGGCAGCGGCCTCTTCATTATTGGTATAAATAACCTTTATTAACCACTTGCCCTCCAGAGGATTTACCCCCCTTCCTGACCAGGCCATTTTTTGCATTACGGCACTCATCCAAATAAAATTTACATCCTTTTTTTCCCATGAATGGAGCTTTCTTTTGGTGGTATTTGATCACCTGTATGTTTTTTATTTTTTGCACTATAAAAGAAAACAGACTGACAATTTTGAGGAAAAAAGCAATATTTTTGACTTTTTGCTATTTAACATGTCCAGCAAAAAAATTTAAAAAAAATTAAACTTTGTCATAAATTTACCCCAAAATGTATTCTGCTACATGTCTTTGCCAAAAAAAAATCCCAATACGTGTAAATTAAATGGTTTATGTGAAGGTTTCAGTGTTTACAAATGGCGGTATACAGTAGATACTGGAGTTTTATTTATTTTTTCTTTTATTAGTAATGGCAGCGATCAGCAACTTATAGTGGGACTGCAGGACTGCGGCGAGCATTCTGACACTGGGGGGAACTGACTTGGTGTCACTGGCATCCTCAGTGACACCAATACAGTGATCAGTGCTAAAATAAGCACTGACACTGTACTAATGGCACTGGGCAGGAAGGGGTTATCATGAGGGGCGATCGAAGGTTAACTGTGTGCTGGGAGTGCTTTACTAGGGGGCTGTGTCAGTGTGCTTCACTGTAAGCAGTGTGCCTGAGCTAACAGGGAGGAGAACTGTTAGTAAACAAAACAGTTCTCTTCCCCATCGGAGATCGTCAGAAATCACCAGGCACCAACAAGTAATTACCAGCCGGGACCCAGTGATTGACAGCCGTGGCCGCGAATGGTGGTGCAGGTAGGGCTCATCCCCTACCCGGTAAAGCAAAATCACGTATATAATCGTGATTTTGCACACCCGTGCCACCCTCTGCTACAGGGCAGACGGGAAGTGGTTAACATACATAACTATATCAATAAACCATATAAATAATGAATTTCAAATAACATTGACCACTTAACCACTTCCTTACCACGCTATAGCCGAATTACAGCTACAGCATGATAGTCCAGAAGAGAGGAGAGCCGGTAATCGGCTTTCCGCGGAGGGGACATGTGCCCTGATGAACAGTGTGGCCCCAGAAGTGCCACCTGTCAGTGTCCATCAGTGCCAGCAGTCAGTGCCCATCAGTGCCACGTGCCAGTGCCCATCAGTGCCACATCAATGCCACATATCAGTGCATACCAGTGCACATCAATGCCACATATCAGTGCCCATCTGAGCTGCCTTTCAATGTCACCCATCAGTGCCAGTCAGTGCCACCTATCAATGCCAATCAGTGCCACCTATCAGTGCTGCCAATCAGTGCCACCTATCAGTGCCAGTCAGTGTCGCCTATCAGTGCGCATCAGTGCCGCCTATCAGTGCGCATCAGTGCCGCCTATCAGTGCCCGTCAGTGCCGCCTATCAGTGCCCATCAGTGCCGCCTATCAGTGCCCATCAGTGCCGCCTATCAGTGCCAGTGAGTGCTGCCTAAGAGTGCCAGTCAGTGCCGCCTATCAGTGCCAGTCAGTGCTGCCTATCAGTGCCGCCTATCAGTGCCATATATCAGTGTCATGCATCAGTGCTGCCTTTCAGTGCCCATCAGTGATGCCTGTCAATGCCCATCAGTGCAACCTACCAGTGCCTCCTCATCAGTGCCCATCAGTGCCACCTATCAGTGTCCATCAGTGCAGCCTATCAGTGCCCATCACTGCAGCCTCATTAGCGCACATCAGTGAAGGAGAAAAATCACATATTTACAAAATTGTATAACAAAAACTAAAAAAAACATTTTTTTTTCAAAATTTTTAGTGGTTTTTGGTTTAAGAAAAAATAAAAAACCCAGAGGTGATTAAATACCACCAAAATAAAGCTCTGTCTGTCACAAAAAAATGATAATAATTTCATATGGGTACAGTGTTGCATGACCGCGCAATTGTCATTCAAAATGTGACAGCGCTGAAAGTTGGGAATTGGCCTGGACAGGAAGGGGGTATAAGTGCCCTGTAGGCTAGTGGTTAAATACGTGCAACAAAAACAAAAACAGATTCAACTGTGAGTAACAAGTGAATCGTGCAATCACTCTGTGTGCACTATTAAATAAACTAATAAATGTGACAAACAGTGTACACTCCAAAATCAAAACAAATAAATAAATAAAAACACTAAAACTAAATAAATAAATAAATCATAAATAAACAAATTAAAATAAAATAAATAATAAAATAAAAATATAATACAAAAGGTGAACACTCCGTGAACACTTCTATAGGGCAAGAATGCATACAATTACCCTCATAGAGTAATATCAAGCCTTTAAGGAATACTCAGGTGTTAGCATTCACTTCCAAGCCTCCATTATGCTGTATATAGGGTAAGCCTTTATACCTCCATCATCCTCAAGGAAGGAAGGAAGGAAGGAAGGAAGGAAGGGGAAAAAAGGAAAGGGAAGGAAGGAAGAGGGAAAAAAAGGAAGGAAGAAAAGTGAGGTAGGGGAGGGAGAAAATAAGGAACGGAGGGAGTGGATGAAGAAAGGAAAGGAAAGAAAAGGGAGGGAGGAAATGGATGGAGGAAAGAAGGAAGAAAGGGAGGAAAGAAGGAAGGAATAAAGAAAGAAAGAAAGGGAAGAAGGAAGGAAGTGGATGGAGGAAGGAAAAAAAGGAAGGAAGAAAAGGGATGAAGATAGGGAGGGAAGGAAGGAGGGAAGAAAGGAAGGGAAGGAAGGAAGGGAAGAAAGAGGATGGAGGTAGGAAGGAAGGGAAGGAAGAGGATGGAGGAATGAAGGAAAGGGAGGGAGGGAGGGAATGGATGGAGAGGGAGGGAAGGAAGAGGAAGGAGGGAAGGAAGGATGGAAGGAAGGAGAGAAGGAGAGAAGGAAGGAAGGAAGGAAGGAAGGAAGGAAGGAAGGAAGGAAGGAAGGAAGGAAGGAAAGGGAAGGAAGGAAGGAAGAGGGAAAAAAGGAAGGAAGGAAAGGGATGAAAGTAGGGAGGGAAGGAAGGAGGGAAGGAAGGAAGGGAAGAAAGAGGATGGAGGAAGGAAGGAAGGAAGGAAGGGAAGGAATGGATGGAGATAGGAAGGAAGAGGATGGAGGAATGAAGGAAAGGGAAGGAGGGAATGGATGGAGAGGGAGGGAAAGAAGAGGAAGGAGGGAAGGAAGGAAGAAAGGAAGGAAGGAAGGAAGGGGAAAAAAAGGAAAGGGAAGGAAGGAAGGAAGAGGGAAAAAAGGAAGGAAGGAAAGTGAGGTAGGGGAGGAAGGAAATAAGGAAGGGAGGGAGTGGATGGAGGAAGGAAAGGAAAGAAAAGGGAAGGAGGAAATGGATGGAGGAAGGAAGAAAGGAGTGGATGGAGGAAGGAAAAAAAGGAAGGAAGAAAAGGGATGAAGGTAGGGAGGGAGGGAGGGAAGGAAGGAAGGGAAGAAAGAGGATGGAGGAAGGAAGGAAGGGAAGGAATGGATGGAGATAGGAAGGAAGAGGATGGAGGAATGAAGGAAAGGGAGGGAGGGAGGGAGGGAGGAAGGAAGGAAGGAAGGGGGAAAAAAGGAAGGAAGGAAAGTGAGGTAGGGGAGGAAGGAAATAAGGAAGGGAGGGAGTGGATGGAGGAAGGAAAGGAAAGAAAAGGGAGGGAGGAAATGGATGGAGGAAGGAAGAAAGGAAAGGGAGGAAAGAAAGGGAGGAAAGAAAGGGAGGAAAGAAAGGGAGGAAAGAAAGGGAGGAAAGAAAGGGAGGAAAGAAAGGGAGGAAAGAAAGGGAGGAAAGAAAGGGAGGAAAGAAAGAAAGAAAGAAAGAAAGAAAGAAAGAAAGAAAGAAAGAAAGAAAGAAAGAAAGAAAGAAAGAAAGAGAAGAAGTGGATGGAGGAAGGAAAAAAAGGAAGGAAGAAAAGGGATGAAGGTAGGGAGGGAAGGAAGGAGGGAAGGAAGGAAGGAAGGAAGGAAGGAAGGAAGGAAGAGAAGAAAGAGGATGGAGGAAGGAAAAAAAGGAAGGAAGAAAAGGGATGAAGGTAGGGAGGGAAGGAAGGAGGGAAGGAAGGAAGGGAATAAAGAGGATGGAGGAAGGAAGGAAGGGAAGGAATGGATGGAGGAAGGAAGGAAGGGAAGGAAGAGGATGGAGGAATGAAGGAAAGAGAGGGAGGGAATGAATGGAGGAAGGAAGGGGAGGGAGGGAAGGAAGGAAGGCGAAGGAAAGAAGGCGAGGGAAGGAAGGGGAGGGAAGGGAAGGAATAAAGGGGACGGGAAAGGGAAAGGAAAGGGCCAGAAAGGAAAGGAACTCACATGGATCCCGGCTTACTGGCACATTCAGAAACATCACACAGCTGCTTCTATTCTGGTATTTTATACACTATTCTTTTCAAATTTGAAATGATTCTATTCGAAATTAAAATTTCCGAAGACAGTTATATTCTTTCTATTTTATTCTATTCTATAGTTTTTCTATTCTATTCCTTCCTCCATGGTATGTTGGTTGCTCTCTTCTTGTTCCAGCTTTCGTGATTGGGGACAGATTTAAACCTTGGGGTTCCCAGGGGCATTTCAGGTTCAGGGGAGCCTTCATACATAGAGTTGGTTTACATGCTCAATGACAGTCACACATTTTCAAAATACATGATACAATGTCATTCTGAGGTCAAGGGTACATACACATGTTGTTATATGCTACCTTCCTTAAGGCTAGATTCACACCTATGCAGTTTGTTTGATCTGTTTCTGCAGTGCTTTTTGCATGCGTTTTGCTTTTTTGCACATGCGTTTCTAACGCATTTTGACTGCATTTTTTATGCGCTTTTTTAACTTGTTGCTGGGCAGAATAAAATGCAAAAAGCATCAAAAACGCACAACATGCTTTTCTGCAGTGTCTCCATTGAAGTCTATAGAACCAAAAATGCACCGTTTTGCATTTAAAAAAGTCCCTGACCCTTTCCAAAAAACTCACCGGGTAAAAACGCAGAGATGTGAACCTGTCCCATAGAAAATCATGTTAAATGGATTGCTGTGCATTTCTGCAAAACGCAACAGAAAACACAGAGATGTGAACCTAGACTAAAGCGGAGTTCCAGTGAAAATAAAAAAAAAAATAACAGTCAGCAGCTGAAAAACTGTAGCTGTTGACTTTTAAAAAAACAGACAGTTACCTGTTCCTTGATCCCGCGGTGTTCTCCCCGCAGCCTGTTTCACCAGCTCCCCTGTGTTTCAAGCGCCGGCATCTTCAATGTGGGCACCCGGCTGTGACAGCTTGTGGCTTCACAGCCGAGTGCCCACTGCGCATGTGAAAGTAGCACTGTGCTTCTCAATGGCCCCGTAGTCTTCTGGGACTTGTCACGTGTCCCAGAAGACTATGGGGAGGGAGGGGTGAGGATAACTTCTGCTTCTGATTACCTAGGTGATCGCAGCAGAAGTAGGAGCGAGTACCTGTCAATTTCGTGTACCCGCTTCCCAAAGGTGCCAATCCTTAACGGGAAGTGGGGGACTAGTCCTTAAAGCGGAACTTCCCCTTTTGGTTGGAGCCCTGCTTTCAGAGTATAAGCACTCTATATGTGGTTCGCTTGAGCTTGCAAAATTAATTTTTGAATATGATACAGTTGCAAGAAAAAGTATGTGAACCCCTTGGGATTACGTTGAGTTTTGCATGAATTGGGCATAAAATGTGCTCTGAACGTCATCTAAGTCACAACAATAGAAGAAAACAGTCTGCTGAACATAATACTACACAAACATTAGATGTTGCCATGGTTTAATTACACATAACATGTAAACATTCACAGTGCAGGGAGGAAAAAGTATGTGAGGCCCTAGCTTAATGACTTCTCCCAGAGCTAATTGGAGCCAGGAGTGAGCCAACCTTGACTCCAATCAGTGTGATGATATTGGATGTGTTGCTGACAGCTGTCCTGCCCTTAAAAAACACACACCTGTTTTGGGTTTACTGGTTTCAAGATGCACTGTCTGATGTGAACCATGCCTCGCAGAAAAGAGCTCTCAGAAGACCTACAATCAAGAATTGTTGACTTGCATGAAGCTGGAAAGGGTTACAAAAGTATCTCCAAAAGCCTTGATGTTCATGTGTCCACGGTAAGACAGACTGTCTACAAATGGAGAAAGTTTAGCACTGTTGCTACTCTCCCTAGGCGTGGTCGTCCTGTAAAAATGACTGCAAGAGCACAGCGCAGAATGCTGCATGAGGTAAAGAAGAATCCCAGAGTGTCAGCTAAAGACCTACAGAAATCTCTGGCACATGCTAACATTTTTGTTGACACATCTACAATAAGGAAAACGTTAAACAAGAATGGAGTACATGGGAGGACACCACGGAGGAAGCCATTGCTGTCCAAAAAGAATATTGCAGCACGTTTGAAGTTTGCAAAAGAGCACCTGGATGTTCCACAGCACTACTGGCAAAATATACTGTGGACAGATGAAACCAAGATTGAGTTTTTTGGGAGGAACACACAACACTATGTGTGGAGAAAAAAAGGCACAGCACACCAACATCAAAACCTCATCCCCACTGTAAAACATGGCGGAGGGAGCATCATGGTTTGGGCTGCTTTGCTGCTTTAGGGCCTGGACGGATTGTTGTCATTGATGGGAAAATGAATTCCAGAGTTTATCAAGACATTTTGCAGGAAAATGTACGACCATCTGTCCGCCAATTGAAGCTCCGCAGAGGATGGGTGATGCAACAGGACAATGACCCAAAGAATACAAGTAATTCAACAAAATAATGGCTGCAACAGCACAGAATACGCCTTCTGGAGTGGCCCAGTCAGAGACCTGACCTCAACCCGATTGAAATGCTGTGGCATGACCTTAAGAGAGCGATTCACACCAAACATCCCAAGAATATTGCTACACTGAAACAGTTTTGTGAAGAGGAGTGGTCCAAAATTACTCCAGATCGTTGTGCAGGTCTGATCTGCAACTACAGGAAATGTTTGGTTGAGGTTATTGCTGCCAAAGGAGGGTCAACCAGTTATTAAGTCCAAAGGTTCACATACTTTTTCCTCCCTGCACTGTGAATGTTTACATGTTATGTGTAATTAAACCATGGCAACGTCTAATGTTTGTTAGTATTATGTTCAGCAGACTGTGTTCTTCTATTGTTGTGACTTAGATGACGTTCAGAGCACATTTTATGCCCAATTCATGCAAAACTCCACGTAATCCCAAGGGGTTCACATACTTTTTCTTGCAACTGTACAATATTAATGATACATTTTAATAAAAGAAAGTATTTTTTTTATTATATATTTTATATTATTTATTTGTTATTACTTTATATAGCTTTTTAAAATAGTTTTATATTATTTTGTATAGAGGGGGTATCCTTCTGTCAAGGGGACCCAGGGCTGTTGACCCTTTGCCCCCTTATAAATCCAACACCATTCGCGATGGGTGGTGCTGGTGGGCGGTACTGTGGACACTATGGGTGGTCTAATCTGTTAGAACATGACAGCTCTGGCTGTGTGGGCACCTATAGTTGTAGTCAATGCTGTGAAAGAGCATAGGAGGGAGGCTACATTCACACACAATATGAGAGCATGTACATCAAATGTAGCCACCCTTAGGAACGAAGACACAACACTAGAGATTGTAACAGAATTTTAGAAAAGATACATTGTGGTGCTGGATTTCAAGGAGGCAAAGTGAAAATGTTCTTAAGCTTTTGGATATGATGTTATTCTTTTCAATTTAGAGTTTACTGACACTTTAAATCTCAATAAAAGGTCACACCTAATTTTTTCAGTATTAATATGTGTTACTAAACCCAGGACGCTGCATTTACTATATCTGGTCTCCCACAGTACTCAGAACATGGAAATGCAATTTATTAGTAAATATAAACTGTTAAATACCTTTTCTCATCAGCAGTTAGAGCAGTCTTGTGACTTATATCAGTCTCTTGCTGAGCACTGGTTAAAGCTTGTAGGAAGAGTTTTCATTCTCCTCTGATTTTCCTATGAGGCTGCATAACGATTGACAGTGCTGATTGGCCCTGTACTGATCACCTGCACTCTCCCAAGAAAAGAAAACTCTCTATAAATACACACCAGACTGAGCATGTGCAGCTTGCCCCCAAGGCTCTGTTCTATCAGCAGATGGATGAGAGACAGTAGAAGAAGGGCAGGATCATAGAAGTCAGGATCAAACATCCTTTTTACTTAATGCAGAGGATTAACCCCTTAGGTTCCTGACTGATTTTACTGTAGTGGGTTTAGTAACACTTTAACCACTAGCCTACAGGGCACTTATACCCCCTTCCTGCCCAGGCCAATTTCCAGCTTTCAGTGCTGCTGCATTTTGAATGACAATTGTGCGGTCATGCAACACTGTACCTATATGAAATTTTTATCATTTTTTTTGTGACCAATAGAGCTTTATTTTGGTGATATTTAATCACCTCTGGGTTTTTTATTTTTTCTTAAACAAACCAAAAACCACTTAAAATTTTGAAAAAAATGTTTTTTCTTAGTTTTTGTTATAACATTTTGTAAATAAGTGATTTTTCTCCTTCACTGATGTGCACTGAGGCTGCAGTGATGGGCACTGATAGGCTGCACTGATGGACACTGATAGGGGGCACTGATGAGAAGGCACTGGTAGGTGGCACTGATGGGCAATGACAGGCATCACTGATGGGCACTGAAAGGCAGCACTGATATATGGCACTGATAGGCAGCACTGACTGGCACTGATAGGCGGCACTAGCTGGCACTGTTAGGTGGCACTGATTGACACTGTTAGGCGGCACTGATAGGCGGCACTGACTGGCACTGATAGGCGGCACTGATAGGTGGCACTGACTGGCACTGATGGGTGACACTGAAAGGCAGCTCAGATGGGCACTGATATGTGGCATTGATGTGCACTGGTAGGCACTGATATGTGGTATTGATGTGGCACTGATGGGCACTGGCAGGTGGCATGGATGAGCACTGACAGCTGGCACTGATGGACACTGACAGGTGGCACTGCTGGGGCTACACTGATCATCAGGGCACACTGATCATCAGTTCTCTGATGATCAGTGTACATGTCCCCTCCGCGGAATGCTGATTACCGGCTCTCCTCTCCCCTCCTCTTGAGCTGTCAGCGTGGCAGCTCGAGAGGAGAGAAATGCTGATAACGGGGCATTTCCCTATTTACATGTGATCAGCTGTGATTGGACACAGCTGATCATATGACCGAGCGGACATCTTCGGCTCTTTCCGTGGTTCGGTGATCCGCTGTGTCTGAGGGACAAAAATCTCTGTTGGCCATCTCTTTCCACAACCTTCTGGATTCCCAGCATGCTTTGCTGTACACTTTCAGTTTCTAAGGACTACATGTAGGCGAGTTGTATATATTATGTTTTGGTAACACTTATGTTTGCCATGTAAAATGCTGCTTGTTTTATCTATGGTTGCCCCTGCTGCCTAAGGAGTTAATGTGATCAGTCATGTGGATCTCCAGTATTCTAGGAGCCCCCTGCCCCAAACCCCCCTCCCCCCATGTTGAGGGCATGTGGTCTAGTATGGTTTGGGGGGAAGGTGCTCGCTCACCCCCCCCTCCCTTTCTTGTCCTGCCAGGCTGTATGCTCAGGTAAGGGTCTTACATGGATTTTGTAATGCAGCAAAATACAGTATGGCCTAAATTTATGAAGAAAGATTACGTATTTGCAAAATTCTATAACAGAAACTAAGAAAATTTGATTAAATACCACCAAAAGAAAGCTCTATTTGTGTGAAAACTTATATACATTTTATGTGTGCACAGTGTTGCATGACCGCGCAATTGTCATTCAAAGCGTGACAGCGCTAAAAGCTGAAAATTGACCTGGGCAGGAAGGGGATGAAATTGCCTGGTCGTCAAATGGTTGTAAACGTCAGACATAAAATATGAACAAAGCATATCCTTCCATAGTGTGTACTTGTCTTCATTAAGTGTCATTTCTGTCTGGGCTTCCTTCCTTTACTATGAGTAACTTCTGACAAGTTTTCCTGACACAGAGAGAAAAATAATGCCAGGGGGCGGAATCCCTAGTAGATTGACAGCCTTAGCTCTGTTCCTGTGAGCTGTCTGGAGAAGGGTGTGTCTCTTCCCTCCAATCAACTCTCAGAGCTCTCCTCACTGAGTGCTGCAGAGTGTAATTTCAACTCCCCGCCCCTTTTTTTCTGAGCTCTCAGACAAGCTGTATAAAGTCAGCACTTTGAATGGATGTAAAGAAGATAATACCGCAGATAAACAGGTACAACTTATGTAGGAGGATTTGTTCATCTCAGTGTATCACCTGAGGCCAGTCACTTCACTGGTCACTTTAACCTTTTTCTCTACAGGTTAGTAAGTTGAGTGCAGGGGCGGACTATTTGGAAACTCGGGCACTGCCCGAGGGCCCGGAGTCAGTAGGGGGCCCCATGAGATGCCCTGGTACCTTTTTCATAGGCTTTTTAGAGTTTGGGCAAGGACACAGGGGCCCCAGGATTCCTTATTGCCCGGGAGCCCCATGAGTTGTCAGTTCGCCCCTGGTTGGTTGCTGTGGGGTCTACAGTTCCATGTGATTAGGACCCCAACAATATATGTGGCTGGGTCTGCAGTGGCTGAATATAAACCTGCACACAACATACAGTCAAGAAACCAGGACCGCTAACTATAATGGAGCAGATCCCATCACTCATGGACCATCATCACATGGTTGTAATGCAGACCTGTCTCCATGGCTCTGGGTGACACCTGCAGGCAGGAAATCCTCCGTTCAAGACTGATATAGGAAGAATCGTCTGTATCTGCAGATATATGGATAAAACATATGGTGATCCCTCTCTTTCTTCTGATCCCCGGGGTTGTCAGCTAGAACACAAGCTTCCACCCAATCAGCACTCACCACATGGGCGGGGCTGTACGGCAGGGCCACGACAAGTCTCGAGTCCCCGCCCCTATCCGGTGACAGGGCAGACACGGCGTGATGTCACAAAGTATGGAGGCGTGTCCCTGTCTCCAAGAGTGCGGATGAGAAAGACTACACGAGGGAAAGGATGCGGCCGCTGTTCATTGTGTGTGTGGCCGCTGTGATGTGCCGGCCGGGCACCGGGACCGAGGCCGCCGTCACCGTCACGTTACCTCCGCAGGGCGGGGAGACGGTGAGCCCGAGTGCCGGCCAGGTGTCCGCCTCTAGCCCGGTATCTCCGGGGGTGGACGCTGTGCTGGCGCTGAGGGCACAACGTCATAACCTGCTTCTCCTATTCCAGAGATATGGAGAGAATAACCAAAGCCTCACCGTGTCCGGCTTCCGGCAGCTGCTCCGCAGTCTGGGGGAGGAGAGGATGAAGAGCATCGCTGTACACAAACATCATCATCACCACCACGATCATCACCATCCTCATCATCATCAGGATCCGCATCATCACCACCACCACCATCATCATCATCGTCACCACCCTCATCCTCCGATCCCCACCACATGTGAGGAGAGGAGGGAGAAGAGACATGTCACCTCTGGGAGCCAGGAGCCTGGAGAGAACCCAGCACACAGAAACATCACCCTGGGAGCTGAAGTGGAGGTGATCATCCTACTGTTCCATGGATCATCACCCACCAAGGACACTTACACCTCACTCACACCGATCCCACGCTGAAGTCGTGACGCTTTTCACGATTTCAAAGTCCGATGTCATCCCAACTTGAGGTGCGACTCGTAAGACACAGGTGTCTATGCAAGTCGCACCTGAAGTCGTGTGTGCACTATGTAAGAAATCGGTGCGGCTCCGACCGAGTCGGAATCGCACCGATGTGCCCGCTTTAATTGCGGACATTAGGGTGCGACTTACCATGCAACTTGCATGACAGATCGCATAGCAAGTCACACGCGGTGTATCCAGGGTGGTAGTGCCCCGTCGTACCGGTGTGATTTGGGAATTGAAATCGCATCTAATGAAAGTGAATGTCAGTGTCCTAACGTGTGATTGGCTGCGGCGCGTTTTCTGAAGTAGTTCTTGCATTACTTTTTCTGCAGTTTTGTTGCGATTTCACACACATAGAATGTAATGGAAATCGCACAGCAAATTGCAAGAAATCATTGGAAATCTGCACAAGTAGTAATAAAGTCTTCAGAAATCGCACTGAAATGGCATGATTTTATATCACGGCGGTGTGACCGGTGACTTAGAAAAACAGTCCAGATGCGTTCCGGATGCGTTTCTGTATGCGCGTTTTTGATGCTTTCCGGTTCTTTTTTTTTTTTTTTCCCTTTTTCTTCAATTTAAATGGGGATATGTGCGTTTTTGGTGCATTTTATTATGTTCCAGTTCAGTTCTGTGCAGGAAAAATGCACCCTGTTCTACTTTTTTTTTTTTTTTTTTTTTTTTTTTTTTTTTCCTGGAACGCACTGGAACTGGAGAGAGCCCAGCACACAAAAACATCACCCTGGGAGCTGAAGTGGAGGTGATCGTCCTACTGTTCCTGGAACACACTGGAACTGGAGAGAGCCCAGCACACAAAAACATCACCCTGGGAGCTGAAGTGGAGGTGATCGTCCTACTGTTCCTGGAACACACTGGAACTGGAGAGAGCCCAGCACACAGAAACATCACCCTGGGAGCTGATCACCCTACTCTTCCTGGAACACACTGGAACTGCAAGCGCTGATGTTTTTTTTTCTTCTTCATTGACAACCATATAACCTACTTTCTGTGCGTTTTGGATGCAGAAAAAAACACACTGAAACGTATGTACTGTGAACTGGCCCTTAGCCCTGGTTCACACTGATGTGGTGTGGAATTCGCACCAGTTTCTGTGCGATTTCCAAAGCGCATCATAATTGCACCTTGTTCATGCGAACTACTGCGGGTGTATATTTTAGGTTTAACAACACCCTGAAATTAGTTTGCAAAACATGGTGTGATGTGTGGAATCGGATCGCATGGGTGTGAACACCCATGTGATTTGGTTCTGGTGCTGAAGAATAAAAGGGTCCTGTACTATTTTTCATATGGATGCTTTGCAATTTGAACCATACAAAATGTAAGGCTCAAATTGCACCGCACAGAAATCGCATGTGATTTGCACAGGAATGCGGTATGGTTCCTGTGTGAATCACTTGCGATCACTGTGAACCAGGGCTTAGGGCCGGTGCACAAAACATGCATTCCAGTGCACTTTTTTCAGCATCAGAAGCACATAGAAAGTAGGTTACATGGTAATCAGTGGCTTTGTTCACACCAGTTCTATTGCGTTTCGGTTCCAGAAAAAAAAAGAACATGCTGCATTTTTCCTGCACAGAACTGTACTGGACTGCATCAAAAACTCACCGGACCCCAGTAAAGTGAAAAAAACAGGAAAAATTAAAAAAAAAGTCTGGAACACATCAAAAACCTGTTAAAAAGGTGCATGCAGGAACGCATCCAGAACAGATCTGGATTGTGTTTTTGTGGTGTGAACTGCTCCGTATGATCTGTGTTGTGTTTTTTTTTTTTTTGTTTTTTTTGCATTGGTCCAGCATAACTATGACTATTTCATACAAGGAGGACCCCTGACAATCAAGTAGTTGCTGCTACTAATTGCTGCTATTTTGCAGGTCTCCCGCTTGATCAGACTGCCCCACTGTGTACTGACCACAGATCCCTTGCTAAGCATTGCCTCCCTTCATAAAATTCATAGCCCTTTTTCCCCTCCCCATCTTTCAGGACAGCACCCTTGACAGACCTGGGCTCCTCCCCACCTGAGGAAACACCACCTCCACCCAGATTAGTGCGGCCTCCCCACTAGGACCTCAGTAATGGTGTTTCCTCCTGTGGGGAGACATGTTTTGGAAGCCCTTCCAGGGTGGCCAGGGGGCTGTGTTGTGCCTGGAAGACAGGGAGGGCCGTGTGCGGTCTGTGTGCCGTTCCTCCCAAGGTGGGGAGGTAGGCACCTGGTCAGTCCTCTGGGGGCAGAGGGGGGTGTCCCTTACCTCCTGTTGCCCTGCCCCCACCTGTGGAGGAGTGCTGGGCGCCTGCATTTAGCCCATCCAGGGGGACCCAGAGGAGAGGTACCGCCCCATCATGATTGATGCTTGCGGTGAAGCTTTGCCGGGCTGGATGAGGGGGGATGTCATTTCCACTTGAGGAGCAGAACTTCCTCCTGGGACGTGGCTTCCGGCCTCAGTTCCTGTGAAGTGTGGAATGGAGTTGGGCTGATGCAGGGAGCTGCATCCTGACAGGAAGGCCACGTGGACCCCGGGACAGACCACCACTACGAGCCATGTCCGGAGCGAAGGGACCAGGTGATGCTGGCACAAGCTAGTCTCGGGTAGGTGACTCAGAGGAGCCTCTTCCCCTAACTGTTAGGCCCCTAGCTCCAGGGGGTGTCCTCAGCCCTCCTGGTGGTCAGAGGGGCAGGGGGTGGGGGGGTCTCAGCTTAGGAGTTTCCCATGCCCTGCCAAGTGCTGCACGGAAAGTATGCAGGGGGGGGGGGGAGCAGGATGGCTATGGTTTAATGGGCAGCCTGTTTTTGTGCTGTTTTTAGATGCAAACCAGAGAGAAGCCTAAACCACACTGGGGCTAAAAAGAAGTGCGCTTTATGCAGGGTGACACTCAAAGACTCCTGGACTCACATGCAGGTTCTCTCGGGCAACTCCTCAGTCATGGCGTATCTTGTGGTCCCTTGCCTTGGAACTGCTCACCTGTGCCGAGGCCAGTGTAGCCTCCCTATCCACCGTCCACCTGAATGGGGATTCAAACCAGGTGGCAGACTATCTTAGCAGAAGGCAGCTGAGGGAATCCGAGTGGGTGCTCAGTTGGCAGATTTACCAGATCATTGGGAAGTGGGGGTCTTCGTCACAGACCTTTATGCGTCGGGCCAGAATGCCAAGGTCCTGGTATTTTACTCCTTAAACCGTTGGGACGGGTGTAACATAAATGTACAGATTTGAGTAGCTGAAATGTGACCTTTAGCAATATGTAATCGTAAATGTAGTTTAATTCCTTGTCATTAAAGAAATATTCAGCCATAGGTATTCAGAGACAGATGGTCACCCATTAGCATCAGAAAAGAGAGCTTCCTCAGGCTGGAAGTGACACCTGGGTGCTAATAAGATTTGTCACCTTCTGGGAAACCTGGAAGGAAAAGACTGGAGACAGGTTGGCTTCATGACACAGCGGGAGACCAGAGCTTTGACGTATATCAGGAGATCAAAGGAATAGGCTTCATCTCTCATAAAAGCTAAAATATTAGTTGCAGAGAGATGAAAATACTTCCTTCTGATTGGGCACTCTGTGGGCTACATCGGTATGTAAAAACTGTATTTGTGGACTATGTAGAATGCCAGAAAAATGCAGGAAATGGTTGTGTCGCTGGATCGCGATAGCTGAACAGTGATTGGTATTGTCGCGATCGGACTGATGCGTTGGTGTTGGAAATTCAATCCCTGACTTAGTGATTCAAGCCGGTCCTAGTCCAATTGACTTTGGGCAGTTCAGCACCCAGAACATCCTGTGGGCAGGTACAGGAACACATCCCCCCCCAGAGTCAAAACAGCACCGGCCGATTTTCGTGGTTCCTCCCCATTTTGTTTATCGGGCATGTTGGAAAATGAGTGATAAACAACCAATTTTTTTTTGGGAGTTCCACCTATGGATGGCCTGCTTTAGAGAAAAAGTTTTATATATAAATGTTTTTTTTGCCAACTGTGTCACTCAAAGCAAGAAGTGGGAGGCAATCCCTCCAAAGTGAGTTGTCATCGTAACTAGTGTCCCCTTTAGATTTCCCCTCTGTTCCTGTTCTGGTGGCAACAAAATTGTGGATTTCCTTTTTCCACATCTCAAGTGCTTGCTTTTACCATGTGAACAAGCTTATACAGTTATATTTTCAGGACAAGCTTTTGGGGTGTACCTCCTTTCAAGTCTGAATAGTACTGCTTAGATTTTAGAAGGGGGTAAACCCCAAAAGCTTTTGCCAGAATTCCTTAAAATCGTTTGTTAGAACATTCTTTCTTACCATTGTTGTCAACTAATTTCATAAAGTGGTTGTAAAGGCTGAAGGCTTACCTTCATGCATTCTATTCTAATCCGTGTGCAGCTCCCCCTAATACCTACCTGAGCCCGATCTCAATCCAGTGATGTGCACCAGAGCAGCTCTCCTTGGTCTCTCTACCCTCATTGGCTGAGACACAGCAGGGGGAGCCATTGGCTCCCACTGCTGCCAATCACAGCCAGTGAGCAAGGGGTGGGCTGAGCCATGCTCTGTCGGCTCGGAAGCAAGCAGCAAGTGCCACAGAGCAGGTAAGTATGCCGTGTTTATTATAAGCAATCTTTATAACCACTTTACAGTTTCATCCAGACTTGCTGTTTGAGTGGAATTCCAGCTTGCATTATCTGTTGTGTTTTTCTTTTTTTTTTTTTTTTTTTTTGTCCCTGAACGAAAACCATGATCACTTAATTTTGTTCAATCTGAGAAACCTTTTTAATCCTGCTCCTTCAAATCTTGATTTTTGTTGAAAACGAAAGTCAATTTGATCCCAGGCCGTTGGCAGATGAAAAATGTAAAAAAATTCTGTGGGTGTATGGCCGGCTTTATAGCCTGTTCACACACATGCATTGCAGTAGCACATCATATGCATTAGTGTATTATGGTGACCTTCATTTTGTAATGAATGAATCTCAGCACACCACATCAGATATGCAGTGTTTTAGAAGATGCATTGCAGCTTGTTCATTTTGAGGCATACTGCTTCTCAGTATGGTATGAATGGGTTCCTAAAGTTTGTGTATCCCAACACTTTATTTTGTTTTTATTTTGTTTTAGTTTTGTATGGAGTAGAGATGGTTCAACACTTCTGGTCCTATTTCACTTGTCTAGTGACAGAACAGCTGTCTTCATTTAAATGTTTAGGCTCCATTCACACTTCTGAATGCGGCCTTTAGGGACTACACATGGGAGTTTCCATCGATTAGCTGCAGTTGGCAGCCTTGTTGAAAGTAAGAGAGCTGACCGCTCCCGCAGCTAATCACAGCTACTTTAAGTGATCACTCATTTAGTCCCCGGTCACACTGGATGCGAATTGGCGTGCGATTTGAAAATCGCATGCCAAGTTGCACCCTATTGTCTGCAATTTACATTGGTCATGTCTGTGCGGTTCCAATTTGGTCGGAGCCTAACTGATTTCTAAAGTAGCACATGCACTACTTTTGGTGCGATTTGCATAGACATCTGTGTCAGATGTCTTGCAAATCTCACCTGAAATTGGCATGTCATCCGACTTTGAGATCGTGTGACTTCACTGTAAGTCGCACGATTTCAAAGTTGACTTTGGTGTGATCGGGGTGTTAGTCTGTATCCAGGACCGTTCACCACAGGTAATCTGTCCATAAGCAACTGTGATTAGCTGTGGGATTTTCAACCTCCTATTGCTTTCAATGGGGCCTATTGCCTTCAGCTAATTGCCAGTGTCTCCCAGCTGTGAACAGGGCATTACCCTCTCTTTTTTTTGTTTTGGTAAAAACTGTAAAATTTGGGATTTTCCATCACTTGCTGTCTTAGCGATACTTGTAACAAGGACAACTAGCCACTTGAAGACCTGCTAATGTGTATATATACGTTGCAAGTTTGAAATGGTCTACCAGGGCAATGCAGCTCTCACCCCATGTAAAGTGCATCAAGAAAGAATTCACAGCGCTTCACTTTTGCCACATTTTGTTATGTTACAGCCTTATTCCAAAATGGATTAAATTAATTGTTTTTCCTCTACATGCTACAAACAAATACCCCATAATGCCAATGTGAAAGAAGTTCGTTTTGAAATCTTTGCAATTTGTTAAAATTTAAAAAAACACATGTACATAAGTATTCACAGCCTTTGCTGAATACTTTGTTGAAGCGCCTTTAGCAACAATTACAGCCTCAAGTCATTGAGTATGATTCTACAAGCTTGGCACACCTATTTTTGGGCAATTTCTCCCATTCTTCTTTGCAGTACACCTAAAGCTCCATCAGGTTGGATGGGGAGCGTCAGTGCACAGCCATTTTCAGATCTCTCCAGAGATGTTCAATCGGGTTCAAGTCTGGGCTCTGGCTGGGCCACTCCAGGACATTCACAGAGTTGGCCCATAGCCACTCCTTTGATATGTGGGCTGTGTGCTTAGGATTGTTGTCCTGTTGAAAGATGAACCGTCGCCCCAGTGTAAGGTCCAGAGTGCTCTGGAACAGGTTTTCATCATGGATGTCTCTGTACATTACATTCGATCATGACTAGTCTCCCAGTTCCTGCCGCTGAAAAACATCCCCACAGTATGATGCTGCCACCAACATGCTTCACTGTAGGGATGGGATTGGCCAGGTGGTGAGCGTTGCCTGGTTTCCTCCAGACATGACGCTTGGCATTCAGGCCAAAGAGTTCAATCTTTGTTTCATCAGAACAGAGTTTTGTTTCTCATGGTCTGAGAGTCCCTCAGGTGCCTTTTTGGCAAACTCCAGGCAGACTGCAATTTGCCTTTTACTGAGGAGTGGCTTCCATCTGGCCACTCTACCATACAGGCCTGGATTGGTGGAGTGCTGCAGACATGGTTGTTCTTCTGGAAGGTTCTCCTCTCTCCACAGAGAAACGCTGGAGCTCTTTCAGAGTGACCATTGAGTGCTTTGTTACCTCCCTGGGTAAGGCCCTTCTCCTTCGACAGCTCATTTTGGCCGGCGGCCTGCTCTAATATTCCTGGTGGTTCCAAACTTCCATTTACAGATGATGGAGGCCACTGTGCTCATTGGGACCTTCAATGCTGCAGACATTTTTCTGTACCTTTTTCCTAAGATCTGTGCCTTGATAAAATCCTGTCTCGGAGGTCTACAGACCATTCCTTGGTCTTCATGACTTGGTTTGTGCTCTGACATGCACTGTTAACTGTGAGACCTTATATAGACAGGTTTATGCTTTTCCTAATCATGTCCAATCAACTGAAGTTCCCACAGGTGTACTCCAATCAAGTTGTGGAAACATCTCAAGGATGATTAGTGGGAACAGGATGCACCAGAGCTCAATTCTGAGTGTCATGGCAAAGGCTGTAAATACTTGTGTGTGGTGTTTTTTTATTTTTCAAAAAATTACAAAGATTTCAAAACTAACTTCTTTCACGTTGTCATTATGGGGTATTGTTTGTAGAATGTTGAGTAAAAAATGAATTTAATCCATTTTGGAATAAGGCTGTAACATAAAATGTGACAAAAGTTAAGCGCTGTGAATACTTTCTGGATGCACTGTATGTGCAATGAACAGGGGTGGACTGACCATTTGGAAATTAGGGCACTGCCCGGGGTCAGTAGGGGGCCCCATGAGTTGTCAGTCCACCCCTGGCAATGAATCTCCTTGCTTCCTGGAATACATTGCAATTGAATTGAAATCTCCACCTGGGACACCCAGTGCATGCCTGCAGTTGTATTGAGGCAAGAATGCTCCTCCAGATCTGAACTTTGCACAATCTTTCAGGATGCGTTCTAATGGTGTCCAATATACAAACCTCTCACATCACTTCAGAGACTTTCAGCGTGCTCAGCTACATTCCCTCATTTCCAGGGAGACTTAGTTTCTTGAACCGGTCTGCATTTGATCCTTTGATCTGTTCCGTGAACGTTTCTCCATATTCACTTTTTTGCTGCCTTTTTTAAAGCTATATCGGAGAGTGTGTGTGTGTGTGTGTGTGTGTATGTATGTGTGTGTGTGTGTATATATATATATATATATATATATATATATATATATATATATATTACACATACATACACACAGTTTTTTTTTTATTTTTCTTCACCTTTCTTTTATATGAATTAGAAATGGTATTCCAGTTCCCAAATGATTACAGCTATGTAAATTCACTTTGAATTGAATGTAATATTTGTCTTTTCTTCTTGTAGTGTTTAAATGCCTCACGTCTGCTGACATTGCATGGAATGGACATGCAGATGATGCTTGATGTAGATGAGTTTAGATACATCTGCCCAGCTATTATTAATCAAATCGACAGAAAGTCCTGCTTAATTAATGCTCCTGAGGAAGCTGCTGATGAAGCTATGGCTGAAAGTAGCCATGGTGTATATTCTGTGAAAGTAGGTAAGTAGCTGGAGAAAATGGTAAAAAAAAAAGGCCACTGTGATCAACTTGCTTCATTATCTTAAAGAAAACTCCAGGAATGTATACACTTTTACAAATGTGTTGGCTAATAAGAGGATATGTCCAAAAAGGGAAATGCCAGCTCGTGGACTTATCCCTTTAACTTTTCATTTTGAGCACTGTGGGTAGTTATTGCAACATTCCCATCACTCTGACAGCAGATGCAGTTGTGCTACACTGCAGCCTCTCTGCCTGCCCCTCTGCTGTCCATTCACAGCATACTTTGTATTTTGCAAATGAGTTTACAAAATACAAAGTGCTCCGTGACTGGATAGAAAGAGAGAAGGGGCAGGCAGAGTGGCTGCAAATGACTCTGCAGCTGCAGGATTGGAAACCTGAAGGCCCAGAAACATAACTGTACCTCTGGCACTCTGTAAAAGTGTAAATTGTACACAAGAGGTAAGTCCATGAGGTGGCATACACCTCACTGGACTTAACCCCTTAAAAGCCAGCCCATGAATACTGTAAGTGCATATATTCCAGGCATTCCTCTTTTTAACATTTTAATCTGCGGCATCTTTTTCTGTAATAAAACGCACTGGTTTATAACCTCTTTCATTTAAAGTATAACTAAAGGTAATTTTTTTTTTGATCTGGTGGTGAGGGGTTGGGACAACTGTGAGGTTATCTCTGTTTGTGTTCCTGTTAGGGAGATTTAACATAACTGCTCTGATCACCAAAGTTACCAGGAATAGAATTGAATGTAGATCCAAAATTTTGAGGGGTTACCAGAACAGGAATATAGGGGAAAACGTCAGATGTCTTCCTCACATTGGAAAGAGATCCTCTCACTTCCTGTTGAATCTATAGGACAGGAAATTCAATACTGATGGCAAAAAAACTGACAGCGGTTTTAATCCTTTCCTATTATTCAAAATGGGAAAAAAAAAGTTTTCGCTTCAGATTTTTTTTTTTTTTTTAAATGCTAATTCCACCTATTAGACCTTGTTACATGTGAACACCCGTATTTGGGATTTGGTTCAAAGCAGTCCCCTACACCCACAAAATGGCCCCCCTTCTTACAGCGTGCTGGGGTTCTTCTCCCCACAGCAGCTGTCATATTAGAAATGATTGTGGCTGTTCATGGCTCCACCTACACAGCTTTATCATTCATTTATAGAGCTCTATGAGTAAACTAAGTCCCTTCTGCCACTGCAGCAGATGGTATTGTAGTTCTTAATTGAACACAGATGTGGCGATCACCTCACTCCTATTTCATTGAAACTTCTTCCAACTCTCTACTATAAAGTCTGCATGGACATAAAACTGGAGGAAGGATCTGCAGGAGCCTGACATTGCCATGATTTGCAGGCTTATTTTGCAGAAATAATAAATGCACATTTGTTGCTGAAAATATGGATGTATTTAATACTTAAATTTTTTTTTTATAAGGTGGACGTGGCCTTTAAACCTCCTGTCCTTACCTGTATAACGTTACCTTTTTTGAATTGCTGTCCTACTGCTCCATTCAGTGTTGGAGCTAACAGAAATACCAGTTGTTTTTTTTTTGTTTTGTTTTTTTTTTTTTTCGGGTTCAAATGAGTATGTGACTTGCTCCAAGTGACAGTGCTTGGCCAATTGGTGTTGTCACATGGGGAAATCTGTAGTCTGTGAAAAATTAGGTACTCATAACTTAAAGGATAAGTTTACCTTTGGGAACGTGTTTTTAGAGGGGAACATGTAACATGTTCCCATAGCTGCAGCTGCCGGACGCCACCCCCCTTTAAGTTATGTGAAGTGCCGTAGTAGTTCTTTCAAGCTTCTTGTCTGGTCTGCAGGAGATCTGCATGGCATCATTGATCTACTGATCGCTGGTGCAATGCTTTCCAGGCTCCTATAGAGAAAAATAATAAATGCACATTTTTTTTTTTTAACTGCAAAAAAATGTGCATTTATTATTTTTGTCTAAAAGGTGAACTTCTCCTTTTTAAATGGTGCTTTCTGCAGTGGTATAAAGAAGATGCATAGGGTGTCTACTTTAAAGGGTAATCATTTATGCCTTGTGAAACTGAGGTCCCCGATTTGAATCCCCACGATCTGCTTGGTCTTTTCATGTTCTCCTGTGTGGGTTTCCTGCCAGCCTAATTTCTCCTGTCCAAATTGACCCATGTGCATGTATGCATGTGAAACCTGAATGTACAATATGTATAGCACTGCATAAATGTTTGGCACTGTATAAATGTGTAATAAATATTTTGTATAAAATAAAACCTAAATAAATGAAATTATTATTATTATTATACAGGATTTATATAGCGCCAACAGTTTGTGCAGCTCTTTACAAGACAGTACAATTACAATGCATTTCAGTACAGAAGGAATGTGAGGGCCCTGCTCATGGAGCTTACAATCTAAAGAAAGGGGGAGGTGATACAAAAGGTGATAACTGAGGGGGATGATCAGGTGGAGGTGATTCAAGTACAGTTCTTAGGTGGAGGTGGGGTAGGATTCCCTGAAGCAGCGAGTTTTCAAAGATCGCCTAAAGGCAGGCAGGGTGGGTGCTGACCGGACATGCTGTGGTAGGAAGTTCCAGAGGATGGGATAGGCTCTTGTGAAGTCCTGGAGGCGAGCATGGGAGGAGGCGATGAGGGAGCTAGAGTGGAAGATATCTTGGAAGGAGCAGAGTGGGCAATTTTGGGCGGTATCTGCGGATGAGGTTGGCTGTGTAGCTAGAGGTAGTGTTGTGGATGGCTTTGTAAGCTGTGGTTAGTATTTTTAATTTTATATGTTGGGTTAGTGGAAGCCAGTGAAGGGATTGGCAGAGAGGGGTAGCAGTCATGGCAAAGCACATGTTCACTTTAAGCTGTAGTAATTGGTGACTTTAATACTTAGTGTTACTAAACCCACAACAGTAAAATCCGTCTGTATATGCAGTCAGTCATGCTTGTTATACTCACTGTGGAACCTGAGGGGTTAATCCTCTGCATTGTGTAAAAAGGCTCTTTGATCCTGGCTTCTCTGGTCCTCCCCTTCTCCCATTGTCCCTGTCTCCTTTTCTGATAAGTCTTTGGAGTCACTCTGCACATGCTCAGTTTAGTGTGTATGTGCTAGAGTTTTTTTCTATTGGGAGAGTGCATGTGATCAGCACAGGGTCAATCAGCACTGTTTAAACAGAGGGTCAGGGGTTATGTAGCCTTATAGGGCAGTCATAGGACAATGAGAACTCTCCTTACAAGCTTTAACCAGTGCTCAGCTGGACATTGATAGAAGTCACAAGACTGCTCCAACTGCTAATGAGAAAAGGTATTTTTGCAGTTTATATTTACTAAAACAATTGCATTTCCATGTTCTGTGTACTGTGGAAGACCAGATATAGTAAATGCAGGGTCCTAGGTTTAGTAACACTTTAAATGTGTGATTTTTGTTTCACAATTCGTGCATCTTTAAGCCTGGTAATCTATTTCTTCTTTTTTTTTTTTTCCCACAGCATGGGTCGGTGGCTTTATATCAATTACTGTTATAAGTGTGTTGTCATTGCTGGGAATCATACTGGTTCCTCTGATGAATAAAGTGTTCTTCAAATTTTTGCTCAGTTTCCTGGTGGCGTTGGCAGTTGGCACTTTAAGTGGGGATGCATTTTTACATCTACTTCCTCATGTAAGTAGTTAAACCATTGTTAAATCTCATTTTGTGTGTGAAATGACTATATGTTAAATGCAAGTGGTGTACAGGCTTTAGGGGTTTTTTTAGGGTTTTTTCACACTACCATTACAAGAACACTCTCTGGGTGGAGATTTGCTCTTTTATTTATTTATTTTTTGTTCTAATTCTTCAGAGTGACATTTCATTAATTCCTATGTACGACAGCTCAGCTGCAGTGCATAGAAATACAAGGACAAACAGTGAGCTCCAATGTGAAAAAATGCACACACAACACAGACTTTCTAGTGCAGAAAACACTGGTCTCCAAATAAATGTGAACAATCTCTTAATGTTTTGCAATTAATAATACATTGTTCACTAGCTGCCCAAGATAAAGCTACAGAGCTCATTATAGCTTTCCAGGCCCCTGCTAGGAATTGAGCTTGTGATCTCAGTGCAGCAAGGCATTTGACGCTGACATTTGTCTTTAGCAGTAGAGGTTTTGGCAATCATTTTAAGATTGGAAAAACAAAATGAACAGTAGCTATTAGTTACAAATGATGATCAGGGTCGGACTGACCATTTGGAAACTCAGGCACTGCCCGGGGTCAGTAGGGGGCCCCATGAGATGCCCCTGGTACCTTTTTTTTGTTTTGTTTTGGGGTTTTTTTTCGTAGGCTTTTTGAGTTTGGGCAAGGACAGAGGGGCCCCATGATCCCCTATTGCCCGGGGGCCCCATGAGTTGTCAGTCCGCCCCTGATGATGCAGCTATTTTTAACCATGATTAAAGGATAAGTTCACCTTTTGGACAAAAATAATAATGTGCATTTTTTTATTATTTTTGTCCAAAGGAGCCTGTAAAGCATTGCACCAGCGATCAGTAGTTCGCTGATGCCATGCAGGTCTCCTGCAGACCTGTCAGACTATCTCCTAGCCGTATGGGATGTACGGCCAAGCAAATATTCTGACAGGAAGCTTGAATGCACTACCTCGGCTCTCCACAGCGCTGTGGCAGTTCATTGAAAACTACAAGCCGACAGCTTCTAAGGCTGTTGGCACTTGCAGTTCATTAATTCACAGAAGTCCGTGAATGAATGATGCCGCCATGTAGGCAGAGCCGCGCACAGCCACGCTGTTTTCAAATTTGACAGTATTTTTCACTTTCAATACATTTCTATTGAAACCTGTAAGGTGCAGAACATGGTGTAAATAAAACTTTTTGAACTGGCCTAGAAGATGTTAGACAGCAGGAACTTGGCTGCCAAGAATGTAAAAAACCTCCAACAGTATAAATAGCTCATTAATAAACAACATTCAGCTTTTACAGGTGGAGGCCACTGACATTTTTTTTTCCCTACTCATCTTTTCCAATTGTTTTTCACTAGTTTTGCATTTGGCTAGGATCAGTGCCACTACTGGTAGCATGAGGCAATACCTGGACCCTATAGAGGTTGCACAGGCAGTCCAACTCCTCCAGGATGGCTCCTCAATACATGCCATTGCCAGAAGGTTTGCTGTGTCTCCCAGCACAGTCTCAAGAGGTATGGAGGAGATTCTAGGAGACAAGCAGTTACTCTAGGAGAGCTGGACAGGACCGTAGAAGGTCCTTAACCCATCAGCAGGATCAGTGCAAAGAGTAACGGGATGAGCACTGCCAGAGCCCTACACAATTACCTCCAGCAGGCCACTGGTGTGAATGTCTCTGACCAAACAGTCAGAAACAGACTTCAGGAGGGTGGCCTGAGGGTCTTCTAGGGGGCCCTGTGCTCACTGCCCGGCACCATAGAGCTCGATTGGCATTTGCCATTGAACACCAGAAATGGCAGGTCAGCCACTGGCGCCCTGTGCTTTTCAGATGAGAGAAGGTACACCCTGAGCACATGTGACAGATGTGAAAGGGTCTGGAGAAGCCGTAGAATGTTATGCTGCCTGTAACCTCTTTCAGCATCACTGTTTTGGTGATGGTCTGGGAGGCATATCCATGGAAGAATGCACAGACCTCTACTGGCTAGACAGTGGCACCCTGACTGCCATTGGGTATCGGGATGAAATCCTTGGACCCTTTGTCAGACCCTACACTGGTGCAGTGGGTCCTGGGTTCCTCCTGGTGCACAACAAAGCCCGGCCTCGTGGTGAGAGTATGCAGGCGGTTCCTGGAGGATGAAGGAACTGATACCATTGAATAGGCCCCACGCTCGCCTGACCTAAATACAATAGAACACCTCTGGGATATCACATTTCGGTCCTTCCGATGCTGCCAGGTTGCACCTCAGACTGTCCAGGAGCTCAGTGATGCCCTGGTCCAGAGTTGTTTTTTTTTTTTTTCCCTTCGACTATTTTGCAGATAATAAAAAAAAACGGTGATTAAGTAGCACCAAAATAAAGCTCCATCTCTGCGAAAAAAAAATTATAAAAGTTTTTTGTTGAGGTACAGTGTAGCATGACTAAGTAATTGTCAAAGTGCGAGAGTACCGAAAGCTGAAAATTGGTCTGGGCAGGAAGGGGGTAAAAGTGGCTTGTATTGAAGTGGTTAATATGCAATGTCTGAATAGGCTTGTAAAGTCACTTTAATTGTTGTGGATCATTGTCAAAGATTACTGTCCCATAGTACAGTCACTCTCTTGTGTACTTCCTGGGCTGTTATGCAATTCGGTTTCTTGATCATGTGTTTAGTGTTTGGTTTCTGCTTGTTTCTATGTGGCTAAGCTTTTTTTTGGCATCTTGTAAAATGTATTGGGCAATGTCTCCATTCAGTTGTGGTGGTTTTTTTTTTTTTTTTTTTTTAAACTATCACCATTTTTATTTATTTTTTTTGAGTAACATTTTGGTATTGCTATGGGAAATGGGGAGATTTTATGGGTACCGACCAAAACAAAAAAAAGTTAGGCCCTTTGCAGACTCCACTTTGATCAGTATGGGATCTGGACACTGATCAGAGCAGGCAGATGAGAGTACTTTGTCCACTCAGTTTATGGAGAGCGAACACGCATAGAGTCTGTTCTGCTCTATGGACAGTTGGATGTGAATGGACTCCGCTGTCTGTGTGCACTTGACTGCCCTTCAATCCGCCTAGGTGGAGGGGGGCTGATTCCCCCCCCCCTTCCATGTGTAGTGTGTGTGTGTGTGTGTGTGTGTGTGTGTTTATTTTTATTTTTTTTTATTTTTGACACTCGCTCTTTTTGCAGGTTAAATTTGAGGTTGGTGTGTGTACACCTGCTGGTCACCTGGGTGAATGGAGGGTCCGATCAGGTCCGCCTAAAAAACTGATAGGTGGACCGTTCGTGTGAAAGGGACATTATTGGGGATGTGCTACAATGGTAGGACGACAAGTTTCTTCAGGAGGGATGCGCTGTGATGGAGGGGTGGGGGATGAGGTGGATGGAAACGGATGCACTGAGATGAATGGCATGCGTTTGAGTAAAGATGTGCCTTGATAAAGGAGGTGAGCTGGTCAGGAAGGGTTACACTGCAATGAGGTTTGCTAGAGAGGGATGAGCTGTGTTGGGAATGTGAGTTGGATGGAGATGGATGTGCTGTGATGAGGAGCAGTATCTGAAAGGGTTGAGAAAATTTAATTTCATACAATGCCATGAAATACTATTTGCATTCCTTCTAAATTTCCTCTGATTGACAAACTCAGGACAGGGAGGATTCTAATGCTTTAGAGACATCATATGTATCTCTTGAATTAAAATCCTATTACCTGCTTGTATGCCCTGAGCTATGTGCACAGCTCAGTGTACATATTTCAGCAATGCCAAAATGAATGACCTGCGCATGCACAGGAGTGACATCATCTCAGTCGGGTCAATGAAATTGGCCAAAGATCAGTACCCGGAAGCCTATTCAGCCGATGATGATAGCGGTCGGTGGGGAGCTCTAAGAGACCACAGCACTGGATAGAAGGGGAGTATAGTTCCGCTTTAGGGTGGATTCATACCATGTCTGTTGCATGTAGTTTACATTGAAGCACATTAAATGCACTTTAAAGGGTAAACACAACATTTCATATTCCTGATATGGGCCTGCTTTACCATATACTTGTTTTAGTGCTGGTTCACACCATAGAAACACAGTTTAGATTCATTTCTATATGCACATTTTTTACGCATTCCGGTGTGTTTTTGATTCCTTCTGGTTCTTCTTTTACCCTCCCTTTTTTTTCAACTTAAATAAGGACATGTGCGTTCTGATTCGTTTTACTGCGTTCCAGTACAGTTTGGTGCAGAAAAAATGCAGCTTGTTCTACCTTTTCTCAAAACCATCTTCCAGGACAGCCCTTGAGATGTAGATCTCCTCCCTCTGGGACAGGAAACACATAAAACACACACTTTAAAACACACACTTTAAAAGGTGTACCTCCAAGGCCTCCCTCTTCAGTATTCGTGTTTCCTCCGGAAAGGTTAGGATGCACATCTAAGAACCTGTGTGGAAGCCCTTGGCACAAGGGCAGTGCTGATAGCTCCTGATTTAGAAAGTTACCTCCTCCTCGCCTTGCACAATCACTCCATTAGAGAATAGGAGTGGGGCTGCGCTCTTGTTGCCTTCAAATCCTCAGGGGAGAGAAGCCCACTGATTTGGTGTCCAGCTGACACAGCTGAAGAATCCTGGCCAGCTCGGCGTCCTCCACTGGGCGGAAAGGTGAAGTTAATTGTGACTTAAGGTAGGTGGAGTAGGCTGCTCTCCAAGCTGGTTTCCTGGAAATTCCGGCTGGAATTACATAATCAGTGGGCGCCGGGGACTCGTGGTTCCGGTCTCCACGGTGGTGCAGGCAGCAGTGTTCTCGGGCGGTCGGTGCTGTGTGATGGAAGACCTAGCAGAGGCTATGGCCATCTCACTACAGGAATGGAATGGAAATTGCTGCCCCTCCCCCCCAGCAGGCAGACCCTGGTGGTTCCTTGGGCACCGGCTCCTCTCAGATAGACTTGGGGACGATTTGTTTTCCCTCTTGCTGATCCTGGGGGTGGTTTTCCCAGTCTCTGAGGGCTTTTTGTGAGTCTCAGGTGATGGTGGGGCACGCTTCTTATTTTCTTCCCCCAGCACAGGGTTGTCTGGAGTGTAGGAGTCTGAGCTTATTAGACTCTATATTATGTTTTGCTTGTAGGTTAAAGCCCAAGGCAAGAGACAGAATCGGACTTCCAAAAGGAAGTGTGTACAGTAGTTTGTGTGGCAAAGTTAGGTACAACATGGGAGAAGCCCTTTTGCCGCAGTTGTGTGGATAGCCTAGTTAAGGATGAGTCATCTACGGCCTGTCATATAGTCCTCCTTTTATTAAGGATGATGTGGCGACTACAATTCAGTCGTTTAAATCCCTGCTAGACAAAATGCAGATGCCTCTGGTGCTCTTGACGCAGTCTGTGGGTACAACTCCAGCAGCATAGTCATTCAGCTGGGGGGAGTAAGATCCGGAAGAGGATCCCAGATCCCATGCTTCCTCACAGGCAGGGTCAGACTCTTAGGGAGAGGATAGAGAAGGTTACTCCTCCAGGGGTTCTAGGTACAAATTGACCCTTGATGTAGATGACCTCCTTAAAGCTCTTTTGAAGCCTTAGAAATTGAGGAGGAGGATGTTCATTAATCTAAGCACTACCTCATGTACACAGGTCTACATGCAAAGAAGGCTGGGGTTTTCCATTTCATAGTTCTCTGGTTGATACTATCTTGGAATTCTACCTCCATCAGCTTAAAACCAGCTTTGTCAGCCACCTGTGTCACCAGAAATCTTGAGTGCTGGCTTACTCAGTTAGACGCATCCCTTGGCAGGGACCTCCAGGCAACAGATTTTGAATTATTTTCCTTTGCTGTTCAGAGCAGTAGGTTTCCTTGCAGATGCTTCTGCCATATCGGTCAAACTAGCCTCAAGATCTATTGCCTTAGTAAATTCGGCAAGAAGGGCATTGTGGTTGAAAACCTAGTTGGGTGATTCAGCATCCAAGCTGCGCCTCTGTGCCTTACCTTTTTCAGGGGATAACTTTTTTGGTTCAGGCCTCCAAGAGGCCTTGGAACGTACGGTGGATAAGAAGGCTTTTCCTGAGGGTAAAAAAGTCTTACCCCACAAGGTTTTTTTCGTGGCTAGAAAACGCAGAGTCAGCAAGACAAAGATGTCTACCCTAAAACATTGGACAGGACAGAAAAGTAAGGGAAAGGGGGATCCTATTCAATCCTCGGGGCCTCAACAAGTCTCCATGACTCGAACGGCCCAGTGGGATGAAGACTGAGGACCTTTCTTCCTCAGTGGGCTTCAATTTCCATACATTTTAGACTTCGAAAAGGGGTACAGGTTGGAGTTCCACTCCAGTCCCCCCTCCAGGTATCTAGTTACCAACCTTCCCAGGGATCGGGAGAAGGCACAGATTCTGTGTGGCCTAATGGGAGACCTTGTGGATCAACAATTCCTTACTCGGGTTACCCAGAAGGAGCAGGAGATGGGATTTTATTCACGTGTTCATGGTGAAAAAACAGTCAGGCAAATTTTGCCTGATCTTAAACTTGTGCCCTCTCAATTGGTCTATAAGGAACAAGCACTTCAGGATGGAATCGATCTTCTCTGTAAGGAACATCCTTTATCCAGATTGTTTCATGGCCACGCTAGACCTACGGGACGAATATCTTCACATCCCCATACACCATGCGTTTTAGAAATACCGAAAGATAGCAGTAAAAATCATGTCGGAGATCCACCACTTCCAGTGTCTGGCTCCACCTTTGTCTAGCGTCAGCACCAAGAATTTTTACTAAAGTGCTAGCAGAGGCTTTGACCCCCTCTAAGAATGAAATCTATTACAGTTTTTCCCTATTTGGACAATTTGCTCTTCTTGGCCAGTTCTTATCAAAAGCTGATAGAGCTGTAGAGCTCTGGTCCTCCAGAATCTGGGGTGGCTTAGCAACAGAGACAAGTTGTACTTGACTCCCGCCCAGAAGGCCTATATGGGATACAAGATTTCCTCGGTGGAGAGGAAGATCTTCTTTCCGCAGGAAACATTTTTCAAAATGGACAAGGCGCTGGTAGGGCTAGGTTCTGGGCTTACGTGTTTCTTGTCCTGTAGAGAGGAACTACATGTCTCAAGGGCTGCCCTGTAAGACTTTATAGAGAATTAGTTACCTGTAAGTCTAACTCTGTTTTTTTTTTTTTTTATCTGGAACTGACTGCAGGGGTGTGAACTATGCCATTGGGAACCATGTAACCTATCAATGTGTTTTTGGTGCAGAAAAAAAACGCACTGGACTGCATGTGGTGTAAACAGGGTCTTAGTCTTGGTTCACACCTATGTAGTTCGCTTTTGATTAGTTTTTATGTTTTTAGCATGCTTTGTGCTTTTTCTCAAGCGTTTTTTGCCATGTTTTTACCGTGTTTTGCATTTTTTTGGTTTCTGGTTTGTTTTTTTGTTAAAGTGGAAAAATTTTTGTTGCTGGGTAGGAAAAAAAAGCAAAACGCGGTAAAACGCACTACATGTGTTTCAGCAGCTTCTTCATTGAACTCTCTTGTAGCAAAAATGCTGCTTTTTGCAATTAAAAAAAAAAGTCCCTGACCCTTTCTCAAAAAACATATATGTGAACGTGTCCCATACGAAACCATGTTCAATGGACTGTAGTGCAATTCTGCAAAAAAGCACTAAAATTGCGTTGGCGTGAACCAGGCCTTAAACTTTTTGTTACATTTCTTCAGTTGCTTCCTAGTTTCCATGCCTAGGAAAATAATGTAATACATCCCAGGAGCTTACAAGGGAGGAGGGTTTTTTTTTTGCTAGGCACACCCACCTGCCTGCAGGCCTGAGCTAAGGGCAGATGGATTACAGGAAGTAATTGCTACATTAATTATCTTCCCTTACTGAAGATTACCACAGCCAGAAATGCGGGGGGGGGGGGGGGTGGTCAGTGTTATTTCTTAGCAAAATAAAGGATAGAGACATGGATGGAGGGGTGAGCTTTGAACATTAAAAACAAATTAAACCATGTTTTTTGTTTTTGGTGTTCAGATGCAGGACAATCTGCTTGTCCTAATAAAAAAACATAAATTGTAACCAAAACTGTATTTAAATCTGCTTTAAGTAATGTCTGGGGCTTTTAAAAACAAAACTGGCTTTATATATGTAAAGCGCTGCATAAATTGACGGCGCTATATAAGTATATTAAGTATATGTTTATCTCCTCCCCCCACCCCCCCGTCTCCAGCACCACACCCAGGGACTAGCAGGGAATAGAGAGACCTTGCAGTGTAATGAGCACCGATTGGCTGCTCGTCAGGAAAGGGGAGTGTCTGGCTTATCTTATATCCTTTTTGCTGCCAGAGCTGTTTTTTCGTTATTTGCACACGTTTAAAAAATCATTTTAGGCCTGTAGATGACACAAACCCCCCAAACATGATATATTTTCTGAAATCAGAGATCCTACAGAATAAAATAGCAGTAGTTCTAATTTTTTATGTCACATGATCGTATCAAAAAGGTTTTAGTAAAAAATACACTTAAGTTAATTTTAGGGCACAAAAAGCAATACATTACCCAATTTTTTTGTAAAATTTAAAAGGCTAGGTTGCAGTGAGTAAATAGATATCCAACTTGTCAAACCGTAAAATTTCCTTTCAAATTTGATTACGATGCATTTCTGTTTCTACAAGCTGCATGTAATAGGTGTGAAGTCAAACTATTGGTTTTGCTTATTTATTTTGCGCTAAAATACAGAAACTGAAGCACTGGAAAAAACGCTAACTGGTTTTACAGGATTCCTTGTAAGATCATATGAGCAGCACTGTAAAATATTCACATTAGGTATTTGTTATTCTGCGAAAATTGCAGGAAAACATTGTCAGTCAATGCTCTTTGAGGGCAGTTCCACAAGTCGTGCTCAACAAAAATGTCAGCTAAACCATGTTCGGTTTCTGAAAGGTATGTAGTTCTTTTGTGCTCTGTAATGGTTTGAGTTTTATAGTTTTAGATTTCTCAAATTTACAAAAGGCAAGATATTATAAAAAATAAAATATTAAACTGATTAGTGATCAATTACGTGGTTTTTGTTTTTTTTTTTTTTTTCCTTTCTTCAAATTCCTTTAACCACTTCCCCTCCAGAGGATTTGTGATATGGCACTGAGTTACTTTGACAATTGCGTGGTCATGCAACGTTGCACCCAAATGAATTGTCCTTTTTTCCCACAAATGGAGCTTTCTTTCGGTGGTATTTGAGCACCTCTGGGTTTTTGTTTTGTTTTTATTTTCTGTGTTGTAAGCAAAAAAAGACTGACAATTTTTGAAAAAAAAACAAACCAATATTTGTGACTTTTTGCTATAACACATATCCAGTAAAATAAAATCTAATTTTGTCATAAATTTAGGGCAAAATGTATTCTGCTTACATGTCTTTGCTAAAAAACAAAAGTGTGTGTGTTGGATTTTTTTTTTTTTTTACTAGTAATGGCAGCGATCAGCGACTTATAACAGGACTGTGGTTGGCATTCTGACACTGGGGGGCGGAAGGGCGCTGACTAACTGCCACTGACCTCCCCAGTGACACTAATAGTGATTAGTGCTAATAAAAGGCACTGACGCTGTGCTAATGACACTGGGCAGGAAGGAGTTAACATCTGGGGGCGATCAAAGGGTTAACTGTGCGCTGTTTTCCTATGTTGTCTGTGTGTGCTTTACTGTGTAAGCATCCTGCTTTGTATTGCTCTGCTATGCAGAGTAATATAAAGCAACGTGCTAGAGCTAACGGGAGAGATCTGTAGTGTGTGTGTACGTGTGTGTATATATATGTGTGTGTGTGTGTGTGTGTGTGTGTGTGTGTGTATATATATATATATATATATATATATATATATATATATATATATATATATATATATATATATATATATGTGTGTGTGTGTGTGTGTATATATGTATGTATGATTTTGCGCAGCCCTGCCGCTCTGTAGCAGTAGTTCTGCTATAGGGCGGTCAGGAAGCAGTTAACCAAAAGGCAGGGAGGAAAACATGCATTGGATATACGCTCTATTGCCAAAAGTATTGGGACGCCTGCCTTTACACACACATGAACTTTAATGGCATCCCAATCTTAGTCCGTAGGGTTCAGTATTGAGTTGGCTCACCCTTTGCAGGCTGTCCACAAGGTTTAGGAGTGTCTATGGGAATGTTTGACCATTCTTCCAGAAGCGCATTTGTGGGGTCAGGCACTGATGTTGGACGAGAAGGCCTTGCTCTGTCTCTGCTCTAATTCATCCCAAAGGTAATTCATCCGAAAGGTGTTATATCGGGTTGAATTCAGGACTCTGGCCAGACAAGTTCCCCCACCCCAAACTCTTTATGGACCTTGCTTTGTGCACTGGTGCACAGTCATGTTGGAACAGGAAGGGGCCATCTCCAAAATGTTCCCACAAAGTTCGGAGAATGAAATTGTCCAAAATGTCTTGGTATGCTGACTCCTTAAGAGTTCCCTGCAGTGGAACTGAAAAACAACCCTACATCATAATACCCCCCCCCAAACATTACACCTCAATACTGGTGTGTGTGTGTGTTATACACTGCTCTAAACAGCGGAACTCCAGGTAAACCGTTCAATATGCAACCAAAATGCGCACACACAAAAAAATTAAAGGAACACTTTGAAAACACATCAGATCTCAATGGGGAAAAATATCATGCTGGATATCTATACTGATATGGACTGGGTAATGTGTTAGGAACTTAAGGATGCCCCGTTGTTTGAAGAAAATGATGCCCCGTTGTTTGAAGAAAATGATCAACGTACAGAGGACTGAATTCACAAACGCCCTGAAAATCAAAGTGAAAAAATTATGCAGGCTAGTACATTTTGCTGAAATTTCATTGCAGCAACTCAAAATTGGTAATCTGTGGTTTGTATGGCCCCTACGTGCTTGTATGCATGCCTGATGTCGGGGCATGCTTCTAATGAAACCACAGATGGTGTCCTGGGGTATTTCCTCCCAGATCTGGACCAGGTCATTACTGAGCTCCTGGACAGTCTGAGGTGCAACCTGACAGCGTCGGATGGAGTGAAACATGGTATCCCAGAGGTGTTCTATTGGATTTAGGTCAGGCAAGTGTGAGGGCCATTCAATGATATCAATTCCTTCATCCTCCAGGAACTGCCTGCATACTCTCACCACATGAGGCCGGGCATTGTCGCGCACCAGGAGGAACCCAGGACCCAATGCACCAGCGTAGAGTCTGACAATGGTTCCAAGGATTTCATCCCGATGCCTAATGGCAGTCAGGGTGCCATTGTCTAGCCTGTAGAGGTCTGTGTGTACCTCAGTGGATATGTCTCCCCAGACCATCACTGACCCATCACCAAAACGGTCATGCTGAATGATGTTACAGGACCTAGCACACCAGCACAGTCAGTTCCAGGTTTTGCGTGACGGAAAAAATGGTAGAACGTGCTGCATTATGCTCATGATGGGATCCATAGTGAATACAGCCAGAAAAGACAGGTCATCAAAACACATTCTGATCTCTCTGCTTCTACTCTCTCTATTTCTCTCAAAATGTATGAAATAGGTAATGTTTTACTATTTTTCAGTGTATTCTGGGCACTTTGGAAGGTCTCCTGATGTTATATTTAAAAAACGCTTCTAAACACAATCGCACATAAACGCGCATAAAAGTGGTATGCAAATGCGGCTAAACAGACGTTTTTTAACGTATGTTTTCCAGCAGTCAGTTTCCATCGTTCAGAAGTGTTTTCCAAACGTCCCGTGTATATGGAGCCTTAAGAATTCATCAATAACCTCACTTGGATTTAAAAACATTTTAGATTTCAAATAAGTAAACTTCCCTTCCTTTGCTTGACTTTTGGAGTTCTAAAATATCTTTTGTTTCTGTTGAGTTTGAATTTAGAAATAATGTCCTTTTTTGGGGGGGTTTTAATGTCAACAAACTATTTTATTCACATACTGGATTTTTAACACTAGTTGAGGACCTTTTAAAGTGTATGTGAACACTCACCTCGTAAAAAAACCTAATCAGTTTAAAAAATGAAATCAAAGGCACAACGTTTTGTGTATAGATATGAAAAAATTATAAATATCTTATCTTCCCCCCCCCCTTTTTATTTTTGTAAGTGATCATATACTCTCTGTTCTCAGCTGCATAAGGAGCTTAAAGAGCTGGGGGAGGAGAAGCAGCACATTGGTCTTCCCAGTGAATAGTTGTGCAGGAAGAGGAGGGGGTGGTGTCAGCAGAAGTCTAATCATTGGAGGAGAGCAGGCTGAGTTCTGAGCACACCTAGAGAACTGGCCA
This sequence comes from Staurois parvus, assembly GCF_062004578.1. Taxonomy (NCBI): domain Eukaryota; kingdom Metazoa; phylum Chordata; class Amphibia; order Anura; family Ranidae; genus Staurois; species Staurois parvus. Next base: position 148,378 of record NW_028320218.1, read on the forward strand.
TGCTGTTCTCTCCTACCTAGTGTGGTCAGTTTTTCATAAAGCAGAGGGACTGGCAGGAACACCAGATATTTCACACAAAGGAAGCAATGCAAAGAACAGGTTACTTTTTCATACTAGTACATGGTACAGCAGGTATATATCGGGAATATGAAATGTTGGGTTTACATACTATTTAACCTTTTTAGGATAGTATCTTATCTATCTGCATTTTTTTTTATGTACTTTTTTTTTTTTTTTCCTGAAAAGTCTAGTTGAGCATCAAAGTAAAATTAAATGTTCTAGTTTTAATTGATTTTAAAAACCTTTTTACGGAAAATGCACTCTTCTAGTCATATATTCTATGTTGTTAGAGGCTTGTTGACACTGAAGGGTTGAATGAGGACATCGTTTGGTCAGTTGCCACTGTGATAAAGTTCCCAACACAGCTTGCCAATATCAGCGAAGGATGTGTTTACCTATTACAAATATTCCGGATTTCCTGTTTTTCTGCGTAAACCTTAATTTATGGGTTGTCATGTGATCACTTTTGTAAACCCAGTGTATGAAGGTTTATTTATTTTTTTTCTTCCAAGTCTCATACAAAACATTTCCATAGCCATGGTGGAAGTGTGGATGAAAGTCATGCGGATGAAAAGGCTGAGGAAAGCGCTCATTTGGATGCTACCTTGAAGGGCCTAACGGCACTTGGGGGTCTCTATTTCATGTTTTTGGTGGAGCATTTGATTACCTTGATCAAGCAGTATAAAGACAAGAAACAAAAGGTATTGTGGCTTATCCTTAACAGATAATTTGGTAAATGTATTTGGAAAACCTAGTCTGCAGCTTTATATTTTTAATTATGTAGGATAAAATCTAATGTAGCCTGTCAATCATTTTGCTTTCAGAACTTGTATAATGTTTTGTTTTTTGTTTTTTTTGTTTTTATAAGCCCCGGTTCACACTGTCACATCACATGTGATTTGCACAGGAATTGCACTGCATTCCTGTGCAAATCACATGAGAATCTGTGCGATGCAATTTGAATCCACCATTTTGCATGGCTCAAATCGCACATCCGCATGAAAATGGTGCAGGCACTTTTTTTTTTTTTTTAAGCTGTACCAGGATTGGATCGCATGGGCATTCATACCCATATCGCACTGCATTCTTTGGGACATCGCTAACTTTTAATTGACACCCACAGCAGATCACATGAACACAGTGCGGTTGCTGTGCGATGCAGGAAACGCAGCGATTTTCTGTGTGTTTCCCACATTGCATCAGTGTGAACCAAGCCTAAAGCTGAACTCTAAGAATTCAGCCACTTTGTAAACCAGGATTACAAGGGGTAAGTCCAATGAGTTGTATACCACCTAGAGGACTTTGATATACAATTTTTACTGAGAGCTGGGAGTACAGCTATCGCGATACTTGGGTGCTCCTGTGCTGGGCCTTCTGACCTCAGCTCCAGCAGCTGCAGAGGTATATGCAGCCACTGTCTCCCTTCCCCTACTCCTGCCAATCGCAGAGTTCTGTCGTCGTATGTGTACTTCTTTTTTCAAAATACAAAGGCTTCTGTGAATGAACAGCGGAGGGGTGGGCAGAGATGCTTTGTGTGAGAAGGTAGTGTCTCTTCTGTCAGAGCCCTCAGAGTATAGTGATAGCTGTACTCCCAGAGCTTCTTAAGACTGTCAGATGTAAATAGAGAAGTCCAGAAGGTGGCCTGCGCCTTGTTGGACTTAACTCATAGTATGCCAGCACATTTTACAAAGTGGCTGAATTCCTGGAGTTCAGCTGTAATTGCATTTTCATGGAAGAAAAAAAGTGCATTTTATCATGTGTGCAAAAAAGTGAAAAAATGTATCTGACAGTGAATGTGATTAGCAGCTTGCTGATCAGTAGGAAGGTTCAAGTAGTCGAAGGCTTTAAACCAATCTTGAATCCAAAGAAAATGTGTACTAAAGGAGCATGCTGAGGGTAACGGTATAAGGTACACATGCATGGCTGCACAGGACATATATTTGCTGATTGTGGTGTAATCTGAAGGTTAGAAATGGCCAATCAAACTTGGTTCACATTAGCCAACTCCAAAGTTGCGCAATTTGCCATGGGACTTTGGAGTACAACTTTGATCTGATTTTATATTCTATGGATCTAAGTTGCAACAAAGTAGTGCAGACACCTTTTCAAAGCCACTGTGACTTTAACTCTCACTGATTTGAATGGGTGCCGTTGAATAGAACGGGTTGCGACTTGTCATGTGACTTTGATGTCCAAAGTTGCACAAGTGTGAATGGAGCCTAAGACCGGAAGGGATACATAGCATGGTGCTCACTGTGCTCTAATTATGGTAGCAGATTTCTCCATGTCTTAAGTGTGTTTTGTAAAAGTATACTTTCACATTTAATAGATGATCTGAGGTGAACCCAAATGTCTGTAAATAAAATGTTACAGCACCTTTTTCTAAGACCTTGTACCTGTAGAATACCTTCCCAGTACCTGTGCCATTAAATTGAACTTCAATCGCTAGAACTGGCTCCTGAAGTTTGCTGGGAAAAAAAAAACCCTACAGAAGTATGGATCTGCTGCTCTTCATAGCTTTCTATCGTTTCACTGGTTTCTCCCTCTGACCTGATGTCCTCACTCTTTCTGCAGTGACATGAGGTAAGAGAGGAACCAGTGAAAGCTGTGTGGAACCCAGAAGATCCCAGCAGACGTCAGGGGACCAGCTCTAGTGATTAGAGAGAGTGAGTATTTATGGCCTTCTACAGGTTTGAAAAACTAGCAGCGGGATTGCTTTATTGGCTGATGTTTTGTGATCTAAATTTAAACTTTTGTTCTTCAAGAATCAGAAGAAAGCTGAAAATGATGAGGACTTAGAAGTTAAAAAGCAGCTGTCAAATCATTCACATGCTGAAGATAAAGAAACTTCAGAAGCAGATTTCCGTATGTATATTGTTCATGCATCTATCCATTACAATGTACAGACTAGACTAGTATATTTTGTTTTCTTTATCATTGCTCCAAAATCCATACACCTGAATGCTGCAGTTTTCTTGTCTTGGAAACTAAAAGATATGAAACGGCTACGCACAAAGCGGTAATCAACCCAAAAGCAACCATTTTATTATACAGCAGCTTACCAATTCTTAAATGTGGTGGCTGCATTGTTTTTCCTTTTATTTTCATCCGGTTATCAAGACCGTAAGTCTGGTTTTTTTAACAGAATACGCTCCTTTTTTTTTTTTTTTTTTTTTTCTTTTTTTTTTTTACTCGCTTAATATGCACCAAAAATGCTTCAAGCGAGATTTTTAACACCACAAGGGACATGCAATGGACCATATTCATGATATTATTTAAAAAGTTTAATATAATAAAATATATGTATGTATGTGATAGCAGTAACACTGGCTGTGAGGGAGAAAGAGCTGTCAGTAACAAAGGCACCACACTGTTGGCCTTACACCAATCCAGTGGTACCACGGCAGTCATTAACTATAAATATATATATATATATATATATATATATGTGTGTGTGTGTGTGTGTGTATACATACATACATACATACATACATACATACATACATACCAGACCTAGGGAGACTGACAGTTGTTTTGTGTTTCTTCCATTTGCGAATCATTGCACCAACTGTTGTCACCTTCTCACCAAGCTGCTTGGCGATAGTTTGGTAGCCCAGTCCAGCCTTGTGTAGGTCTACAATATTGTTCCTGACATCCTTGTACAGCTCTTTGGTCTTTGCCATGGTGGAGAGTTTGGTTGTTTGATTGCTCCTGTGGACAGGTGTCTTTTATACAGGTAACAAAATGAGATTAGCAGCACTCCCTTTAAGAGACTGCTTCTAATCTCAGCTTGTTACCTGTATGAAAGACACCTGGTAGCCAGAAATCCTGCTGAATGATAGGGGATCAAATACTTATTTCCCTCATGAACATCCAAATCAGTGCATAATTTGTTAGACATGCATTTCTTTTGAATTTTTGGTTGCTACTCTGTCTCTATTCTGTCTCTCAGTGTAACAATACACCTACCATTCAATTTTTAGACTGATCGTTTCTTTGTGAGTGAACAACCTTTCAAAATCAGCAGGGGATCAAATACTTATTTCCTTCACTGTATGTATGTACGTATACGTACACACACACCGTATGATTACTGACAGAGAGGACGGCTGCATTGTTTACAAAAATAGATTTTGTTTGGGTGCCGCATTGCATGACCACTCAATTGTCAGTTAAAGTAACGCAAACAGCTTCTGTAAGGAGTCTTTTAAAATGAGATAAAATCACCTTGAAGTAACAGAGCTCAACTCTGTGGAC